>NC_022021.1:35579184-35618835 GCF_000317375.1 Microtus ochrogaster | reverse complement strand
CATTGTTTTAATTTGGTTAATGTACAAAGAGGATTTTTTTATGTTGACATATTTTTCTTCAATCAACACTGGTATTCTGTAATTTAGTGAGAACAGGCTGTTTCATAGAAAGTGAATTTAAAATGATTAAAAGCAAATATTCTGGGGACTTGAGCTGCACCCTTGATAGTCCTCCTAAGCACTTTTGCTTGCTGTTGGGCTTTGATGTAAACCTGCTGGTATAATAACAGGTGTGGGGTACAATCACCATTTCAATGCTAAGTGCTTTCTTTTCTTATGGGACCCCCATGACAATGCTGTACATATTACTTGGTCTGAGGTGTTCATTAAGTCTTTGGCCTTTTTCTTGATATGAGTTTTATATGCCTATTGCCTCAGGTCTGAATTACCTCCAGTAAGTTTATATGGTACACCATTTCAACTTCTATGGCATTAGCAGTTTGGCAGCTATATTATGTAACTGGTAAATGGTGCTGGTTTCATGAACCCACATGTACAGAAACATCTTCTTTATTAAAAACAGAGCTATAGGTATAATGAAAATTTTAGACCAGAAAAAAAAAACACAGCTTTTTACAAAATGGAGCCTTTTGAGGGGAGACAGCCAAATATAATGGTTCACACACACACACACACACACACACACACACACACACACCAATTCTAATCTCATAGGGAATGCAGATTATTAATTTTAGAGGCAATCAGTGACCATGATAACAATCAGTGACAATTTTCCTCAATGTTGATTCAGGTTACCCAAACCCAGTGTTCCAATGGTGAAATGGTCCCATGAAGTCTAAAAATAACAGCAAAGAAAATCAAAATTCAAACACTTCTCAAATACACAAAGTAAGTAGTCAAAAAGATATGGAGAAAATCTCAGCTACAGCCCTAAAATATGATGTAACAGCATTATCAGTCTTTTATGGGCACTAGCTAGTAGTCTGAGCATTAACAGTCAAAAGATTTTTACAACACATAAAGAGCAGTGAATAATAATTATTATGGGAGCCAAACATGACCCAAGGCTGTTTGGCTCTGGACTTTCAGAGACACTGTCACTGATGTGCTCATCATTTAATCAGTTTGCACAGGCTCAGTGTAAGGTGTGTAGTGGTTTTCTGAAACTTATTCTGACAAATGTTTTTCCATCCTCACCATTTAGGGTCATTCAAGGAGCCATTAGCAGAATTATGTAGTAATACGTGGAAAACAGAAGCATGTACACTGAATTTCTGCTTTAGGCAAGAAATGGCATTTATTCTTCAAAATAATATGGGAAAATAAAACGTCCATTCAACTTTGTGTTCAGTGAGTTTCCCTAAAACTTCCCTGAATCTTTTTTAATCGTTATGCTTAGCTCACTTTATTATACTTATTCAAAAGGGAGGAATCAGAGGGCATAAAGATTAATGATTCATTTAAGTTTTCATTGTCATATGCTAAGTAAGTAGGATATCCCCTTGAGTCTGTTGGATACAAAACTTATGATTTTGCTCTCTCTGGTTTCTCTTACATTAGTAATGAATCGTATTAACAATAAAATAGTGTTGCTTTGTTATGCAATGAAATTATATGGACAAATACCAGAAAGAAACAGATATTTCATTCCAAAACTCAAGGACTGCAGACGTTAGGGTCAGGTGTCCTCAAAACTTGGTGGACACATTTTTAACTTTGGCCTAAGTCCTACCTTTAAGGTCACTAAAAGGATATATCACTTCTTTCATATGTCATTATTAATGGAATTTTACTCTATTTTGTACAAATTTCTGAACACAAGGAGTATACAAAAACCTTTCTATCTTAGGAGAAAAAAATTACCTTAGTTGACTACTTCAAACAGATAATGGAAACATTATGTGGAAGAGATACTGTTTAGCAGAGCTGTGTGGGGTGATTTTTAGCTTTTTGTAAGGATAAATGACATTAAGCACACCCAGTTGTCAGATTGCCATTCTATGGTGAATATTCTGACTGTGAGGGTTTTCAAAGAATGAGACCAGGCATAGCAGCATGTAGTGTAGGCGGTCCTGTCCACCAGAGGAGGTTAGCATCCTTTTTGTATGCTTGACACACATCTTTTTGCAACAACAAATGCACCTCTATTCCTGCTGTTTTTAAAATGCAATCTTTGTTCCTTTTTCCTACTTCCAAAGCAGATGTATCACATGAGTGGTAGAAAAAGAGAGCAAGAAGTTAGGAAATATTTGAAAAGTAAATATCTTTCACTCATAACGAACACCAAAAATGTATTGCATCAATAGCAGAAATATGTTTTGATTTCCTAGATACATTATCCAAATAGGAAATAAGAATAAATTCTTTGTCTTTATGACACCACTGAAGAACTTCATACATGTTTACTGAGTTAGTTTTATTCATAAATTGTAGTTTAGATTATTACTTTTCTTATTTAATTTATGCTCCTACTAATAACGTTTTGTTACTTCTTTGTTATGTGTGTGTATACCTACTACAACAACAGCACTAAAGGAAAACACACTGAATGTGATCAGTGTTATATGAACTAATTTTACAGCATGATACTTTGTTTACTTTGCTGTTTTTGTTTTCCCTAAGAAGCTGATATCATCATACTATTGTATCCATAATGAATTGAAGCAAACTCATCTGTTTTTTTCTAAACTTCAAAATTTCAAACTATTTTTTTTTAATTATAAGGCATCTAACACATCCAGAGGGATGGTAAATGGCGAACACAATTGCTGGCTCCTATTGTTTCTCTCTTGGCTTTGGTAGATGAGTTTCAGGTGTTTAATTGTGTCTCTGTTTTGTACAGTAATAGCTTAGGGGCTGAATGATTGCCTCCTCATAAAAAAGTTTTTCTTACTTTTACAATATTGTTTAATTTGCATTGAAATAAAAAAAATAATAATCCATTTAATGTTTGTGAAATTGATTATTTTGCTCACCTAACTAAAGTTATTAGAAGGACCAGTAATTCTTATCCAGTTTCCATTATTCAACCAATTGTTTTGTTTGTTTTGTTTTGTTTGTTTGTTTTGTAACATATTTTAGCACTCTGCTTTGGCTGGTAGTGGAGTACAAATGTTGATTTTTAAGAAGTCATTGAGATTATTAATGTCATAAGAAATGAACAATTTTAAGTCTTTGGGGGAAAGTATTTTATGTTGTTTGTGTATATGAATGTGTGGGCACGTGCACATTTGTGTATGTGTGTGTGTGTGAGTATGAGATTGCTAGAATTTGGAAATCTCAAGGTTTGTTTCTAGTTATGGGTCTTATGGAAGATCAAGTCTTCACAGTTTTCTACTTCACTCTAGGTTGTTTTAGTAATTACTTTATAAATTGTAGTAGAAAAGATGAACTTTTCTAGAAAGTTATCCATTTTATCTATTTTTTACTGCAAGAAGTTAAATAATTAAATGACTTCCATTGGTATATTTATTAATTTTACCTTTGGTAAAATCATTCACATATTATTATACACAAATCTAGCCATGCTATGGTTTTAAGTTATTAGAATTTTATTAATGTAATTCTCAATTTCAACAATATACACTTCAAAATATGTGTTTGTGATTCTTTAAGCCTTTTGGCTGGTTTATAGCAATATTCTAAATAAATAGATAAAAGAACTAACAACTTACATTAGTGTTTGTATATTAAGAGCACAAAATTATATATTTGTTTCTTTAGACATGTATGAATATACAAATATTAAATTAAAAGATCTTTAGAGGTTTTGCATCTCATAGTCTGCACATCCCTAAAATGACTTTTCTTTAACATACTTCTGGAAAGCAATCTGCAACTTTTAGTACATTGTCTCAGACAATGGTTTCACATGCTGTATGCCAGAGGTCTCGACACATGCCAACTAATTTACAGAAACCATATAATTAACTCAAAAATGACTTCATCATAGGTCATCCTGGGTCAGGTTGACCTAGTTCTTTTGGCTAGGGTTGGATAAGCTGGGCTAGTTACCGACAGTCATTTGAATGTTTTGAGCATCAAATATCTTACCATTAATGCTAGTGTCAGCTCTCTCAATATAGCTCTCATATTTATCCACATTGCTTGATCAGCTATCAAAGTTCAATTAACTACAGTCAATTAGATACCATGTCACAAAATATATCATAAAACATCTAAGAATATGTGGCTTACAAATTGCCAGTTATGTAGTATTTTTAATGTTGTAAAGAACTGATGGACCATCATACTGCCTTTACTGTGAAGAGTGAATCTATCCTTTGTCAGCACAGCCATAATGCATATTCTAACCATCCATTGATTTTATGGTAATGTTAATTTTCAAATTGTCAAAAGAACATATTGCATTTCTCCAAAACTAAATATTCTTAAGGATTGCAGCACATAGTTGAGGTCTTTGAATAAATCTCATGTGATTTGTGTCACGCCACTGTTAGGAAGACAAAGTGATATTCATATGTCTACAAAAAAATGCAATGAGTAAATCCTGAACTTCATGTGGCTTGTGCACATTTTGATTTCTTCTGCTCATTACTATCTGAATCTTTTCACTGCCAAAATTTTTAACAAATTATATCACAACTTCCATGGTTTCCGTAGATCCCTTTAAATACTGATTACAAAATCAATCTTGTCATTTTATGACACTATATGTAATATTCTTAAATATTGACTTTTATTCATATTTTTACATTACCTTCATTTATATATACTGTATATTTTACAACTAGAATAGAAATATGGTCATTCTTTATGCTTTGCTTACTATTTTAAATGTTTTTACTGCTTCAGTTTTTCTTGATATTTATATGCTTTATTATAGCTTACAAATAATGCAAAACATGATGTTTATTATAATTCTTCTGTTTCATTTGTTATATTTTTAATGCAATTTTTAAGTTAACTAATAAAACCCATGCACATGAACATACACAGACACACATACATCCACAAACCTGCATATGTCCTCACCGAATCCATATCCTACATTCTGCTCTGCCAGTTTATGATGATGGTGCATACAGGCTGAGTAACTGATAATACTATGATCTCTTCCGATTTTTTTGTTGACATTCATAAGCTATCTTTAGTTATTATCCTAGTGAGAGATACTATTGTTGTGATAAAACATCATGGCAAAGATACTTGGGGAGGGAAGGGTTTATTCCACTTATACTTCCACATTAATGTTCATCACAGAAGCACTTCTGAACATAAACAATGAGGACTACTGAGATCTCAAGAACAATGGCAATGGGTTTTTGATCCTACTGCACGTACTGGCTTTGTGGGAGCCTAGGCAGTTTGGATGCTCACCTTACTAGACTTGGATGGAGGTGGGTGGGCCTTGGACTTCACACAGGGCAGGGAACCCTGATTGCTCTTTGGGCTGATGAGGGAGGGGGAATTGACTGGGGGAGAGAGAGGGAAATGGGAGGTGGTGGCAGGGAAAAGACAGAAATCGTAAATAAATAAATACATACATACATACATAAATAAATAAATAAATAAATGAAAACGGAAAGAGTTAATATAGAGTTCGCAGAGGAATGTGCTTGCTGTCTCATTCACCATGGCTTGACCAGCCTGTTATCTACCTCTATCATCTGATTTATCTATCTCTCTATCTCTCTATCTATCTATCTATCTATCTATCTATCTATCATTTATCTAATCCTTTCATTTTTCTTATATGCATCCCAACCTTTGATTTCCCTCCCTCCTTTCCTCCAAGTCTCTTTTTATCCGCATTCCATTTCCCCCAGATCAACTCCTCCATATTTTCATTTAGAAAAGAGCAGGCTTCTCTGGGATATCAGTCAATCAAACATGACATGTCAAGTTATAGTAAAACTAGGCACACTTCCTCATATTAAAGCTGAATGAGGCAATTCTGTAGGAGGAAAAGCAGGCAAGAGAATAAGGCACAGTCCCCCCACTAACTATATCAGGATCCCTACAGGAACACCAAGTATACAATTATAACATATACTGAGAGGACCTAAGTCAGACCTACATATGCTTTCTGATTGGATTTCTCTGATTCCATAAGCTTCGGTTGTTGATTTTGTGGGATCTTTTGTTGTGATGTCCTGACCCTTCTGGCTAATACAATCTTTCCTCACCCTCTTCTCCAGGCCTTCTTTTGCTCTGTCTAATGTTTATTGGTTTGTTTGTTGTAGTACCCTGGACCATCTGCACGAATGACTCTTCTTGCAAATGGCCATGTCATGGGATGCATGTTTGGTTCCATGCAGTTCAGCATTATGATAATGGACTAATCTCTAAAATGGTAAGTAATATCCCATAAATGCTTTGATTATAACCTACCTTCTTCCTAGTCTCTCTTAACACGAAAAACAATAACTAAGTCTGGTACCAGGAATGGAGTGTTGCTGTGACAGGCTTGACCATAATATTGTTGGGAGTGTATAGACATTTAGAATTTTGGATTAAAAAAAAAAGCTAGTTAAATGCTTTAAACATGGCATAATAGGACATTATAGTAGGAACATGAAAAAGAGAGGTTCTGAGAGCAAAGTAGATTATGACTGTCCAGATTTAAGAAGATTCAGAGTGGGAGAATCTTAGTAAGTTCTCAAAAGAACCAGAGATGCTTCTTTCGACATTATGGAAAAGAATGTGGCTGCTTCTTCCCCTTGTCCAAAAAACAGCAAACAAACAAACAGACAGACAACAAGAACAAAAACTGTTGAAGCTAAATTTAAGACTAAAGACTTTTGGATTCATGACACCTGCAGAGGAGATTTCAAATCAGCTTAATAGTGATTTTTGTCACATGGTTCTTAGTGTTATATATGTTCCAATGAACATATATAACAAAATAGGAAAAACTAGACAGAGAAATACAAAATGTACAGTTTGTGAATTAAAGGAGAGCTAGGAAGTGTAATGGAGCTAAATACAGTGTTCAAGGGGTTAAAAACCAAGCAAGGAAGCAAGCAAGCAAACAAACAAACAAACAAACAAACAAAAAAAGATGAAAGAAATCCTGATGCTAAATGTCATAGAAGGAATAGTTACCTCAGGACAAACCACCACCCAATTAAGCTTCCTATTTGTGAAAAGGAATTAAAGGAGAACTGCAAAGAAAAGCATCAGCCACAGAAAGCTGATGCAAATGTAACTGAGTGAGGGAGGCTGAGTTACAGCTCCTGCAAGCAGATGAATTTGCCAGCTTCATGACATCATTCTGGCTTTATCAAGAAATAAAGGAGACAGGTGACTGGCACCTCCCTCTGCTCAAACTAGTTTTGCATACCCCTTTGTCTCTACCTTTAGAATCCACGGATTACAGATCGGTCACTATGTTTTCTCTGAAAGTACATAGATGCTGGTGTCCTAACTTCAATGCTGATGTCAATGGTGAGTGCATGGATACCAGGGTCTACCTTTAGAATCCACGGATTACAGAACGGTCACTATGTTTGCTCTGAAAGTACATAGATGCTGGTGTCCTAACTTCAATGCTGATGTCAATGGTGAGTTCATGGATACCAGGGTCCTAACTTCAGTGCTGAGTTGTCAATCTTTCCAGAGTCATTTTCCCAGCCCTACAGATTAGATATCTTAAACATGAACCCTGTGGTATGAGTTTTACCCTTTGGATATATGCCTAAGAGTAGTATTTTGGGGTCTTTACAGGGAGAAGGACTATGGTCCTGCCTCAAATGATGGAACAGACTTTGTTGACTACCATGGGAAACCATACCCTTCTTGAGAAATGGATGGCAAATAGGGTAGGGAGAAAGTGAGGGAGCAGAAGGAAGGGAGGGAGAGGGATCTGGGATTGGTATGTAAAATAAACAATGATTGTTTTGAAAAAAATTAAACATGAACCATAGAACTTGGATATGAGGTATTTTATGTTATTTTAAACTTTTAAACGTTTACTACATCCTTCTCCATGCTCTTTTCCTTCTCAATCATATTTTTATGAGGAGTGGGCCTAACTAATCACTCTCCCATTCATATGAACTAAATCTTACTTGCTAAATATACTACAAAAAGCACTTAAAGATATTTCCTACTGATACATCATTCTCTTTAAAAAGAAGTAACCATTATACTTAAAGTAGGAAATACAATGAATTTCATATATAACAATATGACAGGTAGCTTAAAACACAATATTGCGGAAAAGTAACTGAAAGTTTTGAACAGAAAGAAATAACTGAACTTATTCAGACTATCTTGATTAACAGGAAGACATCTTTAAGTAAATTTGACAAATGAGAGATTATTAATGGGTACATAATGTATATGCAAAGCTTTAACTTTACTTGACTTACATAATTAAATGGAATACAAAATTTTACTTAACAAAAAAGAGAGTTTCTAAGTTTGTGTTAATCCAAATAATTAAAACTGAATTGTGGTTTCAGTGACAAAAATGTACATAATTGATTGAAAGAAAATGCTTTATAACTGAAAGTACTATTGGCATGAGGTATTTATAATTATACAAATATATTCATATACTAAACAAAGCATTCATATTTTCTATATGTTTTAGCATATATTGCTATCTAGACCTAAAACTCATAAATAAATAATAAACCACAAAACTGCTCGACTTTATCTCTGGATAACACCTTACATTTTGTGAAGTGATGTGTCCAATTTTGAAATCATTATTTTTTACGTTCAAGAACTGAATTTTTAAGTAAGAAATAGGAAAGAATATGCAGGATTATATCATTTATGCTATGTCAGTTTTCATCCAACTAACCTATTCACTGTCCATGCCCCCCCAAAATGCATACTAGCAAGTTACTTATACTTGTGTGAATATACTGTGCATGGATTTTCCATCAATGTTATTACATAAAAATAATGCTCATATTTCTTTGAGTTAAAATATTATCAAACAAAGTCAAAGTTGATACAAAATTTGATTGTCATAAAATATTAAAATACATATTCTGGAAGAAATGTTTGATTTATGAATATAAAAATAAATAGCAGCTCAATGAATATAGGCTATTTAAGTAATAAACAAAATTTAAAATATAGAAATATAACTAATATATTCTTAATACTGTAAACTGAATAAAGGAGCCAAACAATAAGAATCTTATAAAGTTACAAAACCACTAAAATTATGTGTTTTAGTAAAATACCAATATTTAAAGGGGTATTCATTGTAGTTGTGAAAATATTGCATATAAATCAATTGATTTTCATTCTCATGGTTATACTTATCATATGTCAATATCATAGTCTTCATACAGAAGACAGGAAATACGAAAGTAGGTATTGGGGAAACTGGCTTGTGTGAAGGAATCATAATAAGAAGGATTTAAATTCGAAGTAATTATTAACTTTTAAGTATAGTTAATTAAAATTATCAAGGAATAAAATAATCATAAAAATCTGCAGAGTACTTGTAATTCCTGTAATAAACCTTTCATTATTAGAGGTCTCATTTCAGTTGCTATAAATGACGTGTATAAAAAAATACAAAATCAATCAAGCAGTGTGTCTTCCACAGGATCCAATTATATTTTAGTTTGCTATTTTTGGTTGAATTTTGAAAGCTTTTATAAGAAGTCATACCTATAAAAATGTCTCTGAAACCTCTTCATGTTTTAGATAAAAATAGACCTTTTAGTGTCTATAAATAAAAAAAAGTATATAAAATATTTATACTTAGCAAAACAATTGCACATCTTATTTTCATTAGCAAATATAAAATCAGGGAATCTGATTGCACATTTATTTTTAAACAAGGACAGAAGAATGAATTTTTATAATATTATTTAAATTGAAATAGTTATGATTTGGGGGGCCAATATCAGCTTCTTGGTCGCAAAATAAAATTAAAAACAGTGTACAGGATATTCCCCTATTAAGGTAAATAGTTTAAAACAACTACTATACTTAATGTCATAGAAAGCATTGAAAAGCAGAAAAAAAATTGTAGTTAAGTAATGCTTTAGGAAATTTGACCAAAAAGGAAAGAAAACTGGTAACATTTGGTATGCTAATACATCTGAAAGTTGGCATTATTTTATTATAGTACTTTTATTGTTCTCTTTAATAAAGAAACCACTAACATCAACATCCTTACATTTTAAATTGGTATAAATAATGAGGACAATTTTAATCAAAGTTAAAATTCTGAGATTAAATGAGTATATTTGATTGATTGTTTTTAAAACCAGATATTAAACAGAATATTATACAAAGAAATTCAAGAATAAAAATTCAATAATAAATAAAAATATGACATAAAAGTTTTAAATGATAAAGTATGGGTAGTATAGAAATAAAGTATTAAAGTTCTTTAAACATCCTAAGCTGTCTTTAGTTTTCCTCATCTTTGTGTAGTTAATATGCCTGAGGAAAAACTAAAATATTATGTTATTTGTTTTAGTTATATTTCATTTTAAATTCATGCCATCAGCGAAATTATTTTCAATTGTGGATAAATTTTTTAACAGGCTACTAATGACAATGCTCAATTTCTTAATTATCTGATTAATTGTATGCAGACAGTAAAACTATTGTATTAGCTTTATTTTCCTTGGTAATTACCAGCTATTTTTACTTTTGTATTTTATCATTGCATAATTTTGCTATGCAATTTAATTGAAGTTTTAGTGTGTAACAACAATTGTTCTTAATATGTAAAGTAGCATAAATTTAAAATCAGTTAGATATTTTGCCATTTAACTGATTGGAGTCTAATCATTTCCTTTACAAAACTGGTTGCCCTTCATCTGAAATAGGTTAATTGTTCTTGCCTTTCAAAGTGGAAGAATTATCTTTCTCAAAAGAAAACCCAGCTGAATATTAGCATATATAACAAACTATTCTATTTTACTTTTATAAAATTGAGCATATATATAAACAGATACATTAAGTGATATAAAAAGAATATAAACCAAATTTATTAAGAGTTCTTTAAGAGAACTTTTGAAGCAGAATGAAATGTTTTCTGTGCCCTTTTATTTCCACTCATGAACTATAATTCTTTATGACAGTCAGTCTCAAGGTTTAGTTTTCAAACCTGTGCAATAAGACAAACAATCACTTTTAAGTTCTCTTGTTCAGGGTTCACTTCTCATCATAGAATTTAACAAATAATGGCTTGCCACCTATAAAACCAATGCTCTTGTAAATAATTACTTAGAGCAATTACATGTGACAACGTCTCAGCTGAATGTAATTATATTTTTAGTTTTAAATGATGTTTCTGAGAAAGAGTAATAGACAAACGTCTCCCAATGACAGACCACATGTCATAAGGAGTGCATTCATGTTTTCTTTGAATTGGTATGCTTTCTGGTATATATGCATAGTCAACAGTTCTTATTTTGAATTTTGAAGACAATTGGCTTTTATATTTTAAATATTTAAATGGGAAAAAACTATTAAAAACGTTTTCATTATAATTAAATAGTTCTAATTTACTTTCCTTAAGTCACCAAATTATTTAAGAGATCTGAAAGTCTGAATAGTCTCAATTATATGGATATAGTCATCTAATGCTACTATTTTCGGTTTATGAAAACCGAATTTAATGGTATATTTATATTGTAGTGAAAAATAAAAATATGTGAGCTATTGGAATTCTACTTAGTTGAATACTCATCCAGAAACACAAAATATTATGATAATTAAACTGCACTTGTCCTTAATACTTAAATATCATTTGTGGGAAGACTTATTTCATTTATTGAAATGGGTTTATGTCCCGATAAGAAATTGGAGATATTTAGAGTATTTTATATTACGTGAAACCACAAATATTGTGGTAAATATATACTTAATATAAATGTTCATAAAATAAAACAAACAGTTGTACTGTCCCCCTAATTCCCTTTGTAGGGATTAATCTTATTCAAACAGAAACAGATTTAATGACTTACAGTTAAATTATTAAGCAACATAAAATTAATCAACCGTGTTTGTTCATGCTTCAGAGCTATTTACAATAAATTTCTGGCAATAACCAACATCATGGTTTGGGAAAACTACAGTGATCATATCTCACTGGTCCTCAATATTTTTCTAATATTTCTAATTGTTTTTATTATAAATGGATATTCTGAACTTCTGAATGCTGGTTTGGGAAAACTACAGTGATCATATCTCACTGGTCCTCAATATTTTTCTAATATTTCTAATTGTTTTTATAATAAACGGATATTCTGAACTTCTGAATGCTGAGCTCCTTACAAAAAGTTAACAGGTAAAGTTTGTTGTTGCATGAAAATCTGTAAACTAAGATATAAACACCTGGGATGCAGTGTCGATGGGATAGAAAGCGACATCCTACATCTCCCATCTATGGACTAAAGTAAATGGAAGGCGAAATGTGTTTCTTTAAATAATTTTTAGTTAACTGATTGTCCTCATACATTTCATCTTCCAGATTCAAACTTTTTCTTCTTACTGTTCTTTTTATACCCTCCCATCTGTCATTTCAGTTTTCGGCCACATAGTGGTTTATACTGAGAGGGATAAGACCATGGAAATGAAAACTATGAATGTTTTAATGTGGAGCCATGTTGTTGATAATATATTTCCTTTAAGTGCAGCAAGACTAAATTATCTTTTTGTATTTAAAAGCATAGTAGTTTAAATCTTTTTCTCACAAAGACAATGTAGAAAAGGAAATTATGACAAAACAAAAGGGAAATGAGCTGAGTTTGAATTTTACTGCTCCTTAAAAAAATTTGAGCGATGAATCTTCGAAGAAGCTTACATTATGAAAATACCCTTCATATAAAATATTTTAACACTACTCATTTTAATTGTAACAGATTTTTTATTCTGGAATTTGGTGTATCAACCAACCAATGTACGAGAAACACAGAAGACAGCATCAATCTCTATGGCTGGGAAGAAGTTTAATAACAAAATGAAATCTGGTGCTTAATCTGTTAATATATGCTTTTTTGATAGCTACAAGAAAGGAGGTGGCTTATTCAGTGGAAAGTACACTGTAGCCCAGTGGTATATGATCCATTTTCCCGGTCCTGGCTCCAAGTAGCCAAGAAGAAAGAGAAAGTCCGAGATTTCGGGATCCTAAAATGATATATTGGTCACTAACACAGTCTCTTCTTTCAAATTCACACAGTGTAACCTTTCCTGAGCATGCTCTTGGCTGAGTGAGGCTCAGTAAACAATAAGCTGCTATTCTTACCCATGTTGATGCCTTTCTCATGTTTTTCTCTCAAGTTTCCTCTCACTGTTTTCCTCCTCCAATAACCCCATGAGAATTGTGGTCTCAAAAATCTTCTGGAGGCACACAATAGCAATAACAATTCATTCTCTCTATCTCTTTCCCTGTTGAACATGGGAATAATGAGTGCCTATGAGATATCACAAGACTAATCTTTCTATCAATCAGGAAAGAGACTTTAGATCTATAGTTGTAAGAGTTCACTGAAATCCCAGTGCCACAGAGTGATTTTTTTCAAATAATTATATATTCTAGAAGACACAAGTTTTAAAATATTAAAATGTAAGTTTTGCATTTATACAAATACATGATAATGAAAAAGCCAGAACCAGGAAAACCGTGGTCATTTGTTTATCAGGAGAGTTACCTTTTCCAGTTTGTTCCTTGGGGTATCGTCTCTTGGATTATTTAAAAAAGAAATTCTAGAGATTTTATATTAATAATGGAGTGAGATACAAAAGATAATTTGAACAAAAATATTGATAGTGAAATAGATTACAGATGGTTGTGAGCTATTATGCGGATACTGAGAATCAAACATAGGTCCCTACCAGAGAAGCAAGAGGTCTTAATCTCCTGGTAACCTCTCAAGAGAGCTATTTTTAGATTTCCTTAGAAAATGAAAGCTAACTCACCAAAACAGTAAGCAATAGGATTAGGCTTTACTTTTGTTGTTGTTTTGGATGAGGTTCCACAATGTAGCTTACTTCAAACTCAGAGTCATCCTTTTAGCTAACTCTTGATTCTTACAGGAACTAGCATTAGAGGCACAGGCTATCAAGCGTATATGAGGTGAGTGAGACAAGTGTTAAACCTACATAACCAATGACAGCTTTTTGTATTTTTTTTTTTGTGGAGAATATCAATCATGGAATAAAAGAATATATTCATATATATCTTCACTGTGTATCTCCCATAACATTGTAGAGGAACAACAGAACACTTTGCTCAGATGCACTGTAAAGATAAAGCTTGTTTGGCTTGTATGAATAGTCTGTTATATGACAAAGAAAAGTCCATAGCCAGTTCCTCTGGATGGAGAAGCTTTTATTATGATTTCTGTGATTATGATATTGGAGCTTGTTTAGGGTGTTAGTGGTGAGCATGCTGCTACTCCTATACTCATGGTCAAAGAACAGTTCTTTGTTAATAAGTTCATCCTCTTCAACCCCTCACACAGATTTGGAGGGAATATATATAGGGTCATGAAGAAGAAATGGGACACAAACTTATTGAGCCTGATCAGTTACAGAGAAAAAGACAGTCAATTGGGTAACAAATTTTGTGGATCATGTTCACTTCCATGAATACATTGACTTTGAAGCACTTATGAGAAAATGTGGACATTGGAGCTTGTTGGTCCAAATTCAATTGTTTTTACTACCAGAGAAGGTTTCAGTACAATCTCATCTTTGAAATAGTTTATATAACTACATTTACCACTTTAAGAAGGAATTTAATAACATCATCCTTTAAATGCAGAAGAATATATAATTGAGGTATGTTTACTGTTTCAGGAGTATTTTCATTAACAGTAGGATTGAAAAGTGGAATTGTTGGGTCCTGAGGTAGGTGGACTCCCAGTTTCCTAAGAAACCACCACACTGATTTCCAAAGTGGTTGCACAAGTTTGCATTCCCACCAATGGATGATACCATCTTACACCTGTCAGAATAGCTAAAATAATAATAAAAAAAAAACAATGATAGCCTATGCTAGAGAGGATGTGGAGTAAGGGGGACACTCATCCAAAAAGCCCTCTCTTTAATAGCACCATGGAGGCTTAAATACCCTGCAGTCAAAGGCCAACAGGTGAAAATCCCAGCCTCTGATCCTTTAGGAAATGCACAGCTTTTAGTAACTCCAATTAGAAGGCTCTAGCAGGAAAGAGAAGCTGAAGGCCAGGACTCCAATTGGTCCCAATAGGGGTGTGGGTTAAAAGAAAGGGAGAAGGAAACAGGTGGAGGGTAGAAATAAGGAAATGTGGTTGGTTTGTAAAATGAATAAAAATGGAAAAAGAAAATATTTGAACACAATTTTTTTTAATTCAGGGAATAAAATTTATTAAATGATTGAAGTTTGAAATTTTACTATTTAGAAAATAAGCAATAAATTGAACTTGGAATTAAAGTATGTAAGGTTTAGTGGGAATTTTTTTTTTAATTTTTTTGCTTTGTGCTAATTTAGTATTGAGGTAAGAATTCATGAAATCAAATTAGAGAAAAAATTTGAAACCTTTTTGTCCTAAGAAATTAGTATAACTACAATTTAGCTTTGAAAGTTATAACAATGTACTACTATATTCCTTTTATTTAAAAGTTTTTTTCTCACATGATCCTGATTACAGTTTGCTTTGCTCTACTCTCCCTAGCTTCCTCCCCAGACCCTCCCACCCAGATCTCTGTCCATATGCCTCTAATTACACAACAAAGAGTCCTCTCTTACATAAGAACAAATAAAGTAAAACAAAACAACAACTAGCTCATCAAAATTGAACAGAAAAAAAAAAAACAAAACAATAAAAAGAGTCCAGGAAAAGGCACAAGAATCAGAGAACACACCTTTTTTTTTGTACACTAAGAAATTTCATAAACACAGTACAATGGAAGCCATGATATAGATGCAAAGAATTTGTAGGATAGATAAAGTGAAGAAAAATATAGAAACAAATATTTTTAAAAAGAAGAGCCTTGACACAAATTATGACATAAGGAACCTCTGCGTCTGCCATTTAGTTCACTTTCTGTTGGCACTCCGCAGCTACCAGTGGAGCCTAATTTGAAAAGTAGTTTGTTTCCTGACTGAGGCTTCTCAGAAAGAAACAAAATATTCATTCTCAAGTAATGAAGATATCTATTCTATTTACTCTGCTATGGAGATCTATGCTCATCCCATAGTCTCTTGCTCTAGGTCTAACCTCTGTGGGTTCAATGGATAGTAGCTTGCTTTTGATTGACTTAACAACTAATATCTATATACAAGCAAATACATACTATATTTGTCTTTCTGAGTCTAAGTTACCTCAATCAGGATAATTTTTTTTTTTTTTTGCTTAATTCTCTCCATGTTTCCATGAATCAGGGTTTATTTTTTCTTTAACAGCTAAGTAGTTCTTTGTTATTTAGAATGTCTAACATTTTCTTTACCCAGTCTTCTGTTGAAAAAGGTCTAGGAACTTTCCATTTTCTCACTACTGTGACTTGAGAACTAATGGCCATGACTGAGAAAGTGTCCCTGTCATGGCATGAAGTAATAAGTGGCTATACACCAAAGAGTGGTGATCCCTTAGAATTATTCATCTACACTCAACCAATTTCAATGTAGTTTTATTTTTCTTTCCCTAATATTGAAGTATTTTAAACATTTTTTAAGAATTTCCCAGCCATTTGACTTTTGTCTTTGATAATGCTTATGTATATACACACATTTATATTCATATATATATAAATAAATATGAACGCAAATACATGAATACATATATATATATATACACACACCGTATTTTTAATTAGGCTCCTTCAATGCCTACTTTTTGTGTTCTTTATATATTCTAGATATTAGCTATCAATTGGATACATTGTTGGAAAAATATTCCCATTTTCTATGTACATATGAGGGTTTCTATTGCCATACTGATAATTTTCTATTTCATGGTGCCTATTTATCAATTTTGATCTGCTGTATCAGTTTTAATCTATTTGTTTTTATACTGAGATAGTTTAATCATTTGATGTTAAGTTTTGTACATGATGATAAATATTATAGATCCATTTGAATTATTCTGGGATCTATAATATTTATCATCATGTACAAAATGGGAAATGCTTCTGGGATCCTAAACCAAAAATTTATCAGTACCATTTTTGTTGATACTGTATTTTTTTTTCTAATGTGTATTTCCGACATTTCTTTTTTAAATCAAAAATCAGCTTTATACAGGCCTGGGTTTTGAGTCCCATTTTATTGATTGAGATAGCTATTTTTACAGCAATGCCATGAATTTTTATTATTATACTTCTATTAGTACTACTTGAAACTGGGGATGGTGATACTACCAGTAATTCTTTTATTATTCAGCTATATTTTAGCTAACATGGACTTTTGGAATAAAATCAGTTTATTATTATTATTTTTAATTTTATGTTACTCAGTTTCCATTTCTATCCTTTTGTTTTTAACATGAGAAAATGAAATATGTTTTGACAAACCAAAACCTATCATATAGAGGTTAGTTATGGCACCTCAAGAGGTAAGAAAGAGTCCCAAGTTCATAATAATATAAATAGCCACATATATACTTATTATCACAGTCATGATTTCCAAAAGATTGATTGTATTTCTACACTGGGATCTAGGCATCTTGATATGAAAAATTTCTAATCTAGGTACTGTTATCTGTACTTTGTTGAAGGGGTATTTTGTTTCTTCATTTCAACTGTCTTCTCTAGTTTTTTAGAGAGATTTGGCTGTGTGTTTCCTGGTAGGAAATGCTTCTGGGATCCTTATAGATCTAGCCATTTTTTGTTCTGAGAAAAATGTGTTCATAATTTTTGGGAAATGGCGTATAGTAATGGAAAAAAAAAGAGGTAGGGAGTCATCTAGTTCCAAGGAGGACAGGAATCAGGGTGTCCCACCAAGAACTGCTTAGTCCCGTGTGAATGTGTACAGACAATTAGGAAAAATTATAGCACGCTATCTGCTGCGGAGTGGGGAATGATACTGGGGGACAGACATGAAGAATAAAGTAGCAAAGATCCCATTTACTCTACGTTCTTCCCGGGTAGGAGTGTATGTGGCTTCTCTGGGAATTACCTCTGGGGTGGGGATGGAATAGAGCCATGAGATGGGGAAAGGATGTTTGCAGGAAGTTCTGTGCGGTCCACTAGATGGGGTGTGTGTACAGCCTGTGGTCTACTTCGCAGATGAAGAATAGACTGAGGGATTCAATTTGGAGGACAGAAGAGAGGTGAGAAGATTTGGAGTTATCCTACCTGCTTCTCTCTATAATATAATCTAAACAAGTGAGGAGGAGAACATTGAAGTAACTCGTATTTCCTTCAAAGGCCAACACTAAAAAAAATTCACATACTTATTGAAAAGTATATAATGAGAACTAATTAATTATCTTGATTTTTACATGTTAGAGATAGATGATATGTTTAGGACTTGCAGACAAGAACATAATTTTTCACCTTATAGAGAAAAAAATGCTTAGTCGATGTAAGCATGAATGTACTTTACAGTATTCACTGTAATTGTAATCAGCAGAATACCATAAGTTTTTAATGTTCAAAAATTTTATGAGACTATTAACTTATGATTCAGGAAAGCAATGAATGAGGCTTTAGATAAATGTGGCCTATAGACTACTTGTTATCTCGCAAGTGTTTTCCATCCACCTCAGGGAGATAACTGTGTCACTATGCTCTGAGGTCTGTACGGTCAAGTCTTTATTATTTTATTTTATTTTATTTTACTTCACGTTACATTCTATCTGCAGTTTTTCTCCTCCACCCTTCCTCCTCTTCCCACCCCACCACCTCCCCCAGCTAGAGGCGACATTCAAATCTAATTCTCTCCATCAACATCAACAGTATTCCCATTAAAAAAAAGATTTAAAAGTAGAGTAAAAAAATAGGGGAGAGTGATCCAAAGTAATGTTTTGAAGTTTCTGTCCTTACCTGGCATGCTTACAGCAAGAATATCAGCTATCCACAGTACAATGGAGCCAGACAATTGGTCGTTCTTGTCTGATCAGCAGACCTGATTGAAAAGTGTGCCCAGTATCTGAGAACATTCACTGGTCACAGGTGACCTGTTATGATACAGATTTGTTTACAGGCATCACCACAGAAACCAGAAGATTCTACCAGGTGATGGTAGGCTTGCAAGGAGAATGATGTCATAATTGAGGTAGCAGCCAATGGGAAGGTCCGATTCCTAGCTCAAATACAGAATTGGTTGGAGAAGATGCCAGTAGACCAGCAGTAGCCATGAAGGTTGAGGTGTGGGAACTGACAAAAAAGGCACTAAAAAAAGACTTCTTTATTTTTCACTTAGTTATTCAGAAAATTAAGATTTTCAAGTGTTGAATCTCTTTCACTATGATTCTATTATTTCTATTTTTAGTCATATTATCTAGTTGTTTGTTTTCTACCACAAAAATAATCTCTTAAATAAATATGTTGGTTAAAATCTTTTTAAAAGATTTGTTAATCATAGATTCATGAATGTACTGTTTGCATGAATGTTGTGTGGACAGCATGTGCCTAGTGCTTACAGAGTCAGAAGACTGAGTATTTCATGGAATTGTTGCTAACACATGTTGTGACCTCCCTTGAAAATGGTAAGAACCAAATCTACATCTCAAGTAAGAGCCAAAAGCACTCTTTAACACTGGACCACCTCTCTTTCTTTTTAAAGCAAATGCAGTCTCAGTTCAATTCTTAGCACCCACAAGGTAAAAAATATAATTCTGTAATGGGAAACATTTTTTAGACAAATACCTAAATGATTTATTCTTGATAAAATTCTATGTTGTCTAAGAAGTTGAGAACTGGTCTGTGTATACTACTATATCCTATGAAAGTTAGATAGTTTATATTATTTCTGCATAAGTTTAAACCTTAAGAAATGCACATCCAACATTAACCTGAAACAGTAATATAGACTGAGAAACTGCAGTGATGAAAAGCCTTTTGCTTAAAGGACTGCAGTAACGTCTACAGGAAATATGCTAGAACACTAAGATGTACTTCATGAGACTTTCTTCTTAGAATATGTGCTTCTTGCTCCTGCAATTAGAACACATTTCCTGAATATGATAAGCTTACTGCCCAATTAACTGGACTTAGCCTATATCAGAGGCTTATCTCTGATCGTATTAAAGCTCTTCAGATAGAGGG
This sequence comes from Microtus ochrogaster, assembly GCF_000317375.1. Lineage (NCBI taxonomy): Eukaryota > Metazoa > Chordata > Mammalia > Rodentia > Cricetidae > Microtus > Microtus ochrogaster. The sequence goes on along the minus strand of NC_022021.1, from coordinate 35,598,726 downwards.
TTATGAAAATGGTTATTTATTGATATGGTGATATTTGAAACTTAACTATGGCTAAAATATCTCGATTCCCAATTCATAGATACCCAAATCCCTCACACAGAGAGTGATTAAGAAATAGATTAAAAATTGAAAGAAATAAATTCAGATGTTTCTCGTTAAAACGTTAATAATACCAAGATAAAGGATGTTATATAACCTCTGCAGACAATACTTTGGAGTCATTACTGACTGTAAAACGGCCTATGGTTGTATACCTACTCAGTGTGCAGAGGGTTTCTTCTTCCACACTATTTTGTTGTGTTATGCTTAATTTGTTTTCTCTATTCTCAATTTCATTTTCATTCATGTATATTACTTAAATAGAGTATTAAATGAAATATATTACAGTAAAAGTTCTCATTCTGACTTTGTCATTCATGCATGCACATTACATATTTACCTTATTTCCTCCCAGTACTTTCTTACCAGCTCCCGCTTACCATTAGAAATTCTATCTTTCCACACAAATTAAACATATGAGGAAATCATGCCATCTTTCTAGGATCCACAATTAAAAATGATATGATATTTATTATTAAATCATACTAAGAAATAAAAATATCATTTTTAATTGTGGATCCTAGAGTTATGTAGATATATATGTTTTATATTATGTAAATATAAATTATAGTAAATTAGGAGTAAGACTGTACAAGAGAATGGATAGAGCCAGTTGGAGACATGGTGGTGACAAAGATAATGACTGCAGGCATATTCAGGAAAATTCCTACTTTATGTTATAGACTTGTAAGACATGTCCATTACATGGTCATTGCTACATGTAATTAATATAATTCTCCACAAAAATAAAAGATAATAAACCACTCAAATTATAATTGAGTATAATAATAAAGTATTCTTCTAAAAATAGAATATTATATTAAGAAATATAATAAAAACATGACCATATTTTATAGAGACTGTATGGATTAGATGTTATGAATTTGAGGAACATTATTTTATTTCCTATTTTCTAGTTATCCAAAGTCTGTACATATTCATAAAAGTGAACACAGTGAAGTCATTTACATTGTTGGGTACTTGGTAAAGAGAAAATGACATAGCAAAAGCAGTAAGAATTTTAACACTTCCCCAATTAAGTTCATCCAAGATTTAAAATGTAGGAGGGGAAAGCCTCTAGAAAATAAATTTAAAGAATCAAGAAAAACAAATCCCTAGGGTTAGTCACTACTTACTAGAATTTAAAATAAAAAAAAATGAGATGGGCTCTGGGAATTTCAATTAGAGAGCAGACACCAAGAGGATTTCAGCCAATTTGGAACTAATTCGGTATATTATGGAGACAAAAGGCAGGGGCACAGATAACATCAGCTTGAAACTGAAAGTTGTTGCCTTAGGAGAGACACTAACAAATGTTCTTTATAGCTAAGGCCTCAGAGAAAGATGATATTGGAGAAAGAGAAATACCAAGGAAATGACAAAATTACATTCAGCTGCGCTCGCTCTTGACAGTTCATTCTCTAAGTTGGGTTTCCTCAGGAAGCAAAAAATACCGGAATAAAATTTTATAGAACATTTACCAATTTGTGTAAATGAAAAGCCATAAACAGCAAGATAAAATAACCCAAGGAGTTATGGGGTATGGTGAAGTGCCGTGATTAACAGACCACAATGTCCTGTGAAATGAAGAAGCAAAGAGCTACTCAAAAGTTCACTGTTCTCTCGATGCAATTCTCTGTTGCAATTACATCCTCTTTGAGCCTATGTGTTTCCTTCTCACTAAAATTATGCCAGATCTTTAGATGTAACTATAAGTACTTAGTGATAATAATTTTAGAAATGTTTAGAAGAAATTTAAAAACTTATATCAATAAAGATAAATGCTATGAAATCAGAGCGATACAGAAAGAGTAAAATATTTTCATGGAAAATAATTTAATTTTAACCCCCAATTTTCTTTTAAAACGGTCAGGGTGTGTACTAAATAGGTTTATTTAGCCTCAATTTTATTTTAATTTGTTCAACCACAAGTGAATTTTATCATATCTACTTCATTACATTTCAGCTATACTGTTATTTTTAATATGAATAAAATATGCCATTTATAATCTCCTTTGTACCTAGTGATTGTTATATTTTTTGAAATATGAATTCTGTACTTAAAATAATAATAGTTAACTAGAAAAACTTAGAAATTTGATGGCAAATAGAGATTCTTTTCTGGCCTTGAGTGTTACGGATTTTAATATCTCTGTTATCTATAGAGCCATTTCTATTGATAGATTTTTTTTCTGGAATGAGCCTGAATATGTTTCCAAATATTGAATTATTATACATATACATATATGTGAATTTTTATATGTGTATACTAACTCAAAAAGTATTAAAGTTGTCCTTTTAAATGGCATTATATACTCCTCATATATCTGTTCAATACTTAAATTTCATAATCTGTCTCCAGCTTTCACAGTTTCTTTCTCTACTTGATTCATTTCTTAGTGAGTCATTCTACTTTTTTAATTTTTCATTTTCATAGATAATTTCATGTCTCAAATTTCAATGTAAAATTTCTACATATAATTTTGTGTCTTGTATTCTTCATTCACAACCTGCATATATTCCCTTCTTTTCTTTTTTAATTTTTTAAGAAGAAAACAAAATATTATTTTGCATGATACATACCAATCCGAGTTCGCACTTCCTCCCCTCCTCCCATTGCTTTCACACACCCTCCCACGCCACTCCCATTTAATCCTCAGAAAGGGTGAGACACATTGCTTTGGAGAAGGTCCAAGGCCCTCCCTACTATATCTAGGTTGAGCAAGGTATCCTATCAAAGAGAATAAGTTCCCCAAAAGATTGTGATTTTGAGTTGCTCGACTCCTTCATTTCGCCTTGCATTCTGTTCAATATTTCCAACTTTTATTCAGTTCCAAGATTCTGAATTATTTTGGCGTTCCACTCTGCTTTATGTTTTGGGTTATTTTTCATTTCTCATCTTTACGTTCATTAAGCTCATTCCCTTTAAGTTCGTTGTGCTATTAGTTGATGTCTCCTTTGAAACCTTTAAGTCCTTTGATGATCTAAGATTAACGCTGGGTTCTAAATTATGAGTAGTCTTCCACAAAATCCACCTGAGAGAACTTACACAGTGTCTTTTTTGATTGTTTAAATTATACATCATATTACTTTAATTGTCAGTTGTCAGCATTGACCTGCTTTTCATTTTAATACTGAAGGAAAAAGTTTTAATATGACTCTCTCACTACCCTCTGCTTTAATAGCATATATATGTGTCCTTTTCTTTCCAAAGGTATATATCATTCTGTCTCTAATTTAGTCAAAAACCAATTCACTATATAATATATATATATATATATATATACAGAGACATATATACACATATATGTACCTATATACATGGAGTACATATTATGAAATACATATCTATATGAACATATATATGAAAATGTATATTTCATAATCCTAAGTGCTGCAACAATATTTGGAGAAAAGGAGCTTTAATTTAGAAAACAATATGTAGCAAAATGGTATGGAAGGTTACCATGGTCTCCTTATGATTGTACATCACAGGAAATTACTCTGTAAGCACATTTCTTTAGTAACACATTAGAAAACCTATTTAGTTATTTATAGACATTGTTTAACAAAATCATGCTGAGAGAGCATGAGCCATTGCTGTTATTTGTTTTTATTCTTGCTACTCATGCTTTCTTATAATTGCCTATTATATCTGTTTAAGATTGTTTGTAGTAATTGAACATCATAACAGACTTAACTGAATCTTTTATAGATTCTAAAGCTTTAAATATGCATTCTAACCAATAGGTTGAGACATCATTGAATTGGTGAAACATAATCACTTTTGAAAAGAAAGTGGTGATAATATTTACTGAAAAAACAAATACGCCCACTGTTTTTGAGAGACTTAATTATCTGCTTTAAAGTTCCTTAGCATTTGGGAAGGAGAGATTTGTTTTTAGTGACTGAAAAAACACCAATCATTACTTCTGTGCTATTATCAATGGTAATTTTAATAGCTATTAATATATTATCAATAGCTATTCATAAATAGTATCAGTAATTATTTCACTTGTCTGTCTTTATCTTTCTGCCCTTTATTCATATCATTTTGGCCAATGTGTGTATGGGAAGAACTCAAGGAAAGAAAGACTTCATTTTGCTCCTAGGTTTGGGAAAGCTAGATAATTGGGCAATGCTGTGGTATCGTGGATTGTGGAGGATAACCTAAAACTGCCACATTACTAAACCAGAATATTACCTATTTACATTTTCAGTATTTGTCCATACCCACATTTACATGTAGATCCCATAAGGTTTCAAGGTAAATTTTCATTATAACAAAAGAAGACTTTAGTACAGCTCCCGAAAAGGTTCAAAATGCAGAGTTGTTGAACTCGTTGCCAATAGATACATAGATAAAATAATTCCGGCATGTTAGTGTAGGGGATTCCTACAGAACTTCACAAATCAGGAATCGTTGAAAGCAGACCCACAGACATTTGTATATTAACTTTGAATCTACTCAACATAACATATTAACTTTAAATTTTTACATCTGTACCACCAAGAGAAAATTGCCTGAACTCTCATAAAAAAAGCAAACATTACCATCCAGATGTGTTCACTCATTTTCCTTTTAAATTCTTAAACAGTTTATTTAAGATTAATATGTTTTTTTGTCTTAAGATAGTAGGGTTTTTAGGGGGAAGACTGTGAATTAAAAGTTTTATTTGTGTGAAAAATTAAAACAAAATCTGAATATACTTTCTGGGGGAATAAAAAACTATGGCTACATTCTTCATAATATAGTTACAGCCACTTTAGAATTCAGTATTTTTATTCTGTAAAATTTAAGAAGATTGTGTGCCTAAAATTTAGTAAATAGGAAGTAGACATTTCTTTAGAGATAAATAGAAAATTATTAATATCATTGCAATAATACTACATAGAAAATAAAGATTTAGACATAGTCATCATTGTGATAGCAGAATAAATTGAATTAATCATGAAATAAAAATGACAAAACATTATGATATGGGAAATGCTAGTTGAACATCTGTAAACTTTAGGCTTTTGTATTTCTAATTTAAAAAGTAGACAACTATTTTGCTTCTATATTAATGAGAGATTGTGAATGGGGAAAGGGCATGTACTTAGAATGATAATGGAACAAACACATTTGTATTATTTGAATCTGAAGATGGAATAGCTAGTGGACATTAAGTAGAAATCTTAATATAATGTTTTCTTGAATCTATCCAGAGTTTATATATCACAGCTGAATAGTGGAATCAAGATCATAATAGAATACCAATGTATGTAGTAATAAGAGCGGCGGGGCTGCGTCCCCAGCACCCCACTGCCCTCAAGGTTAGCTTTACCCGAAATAATTACACGGACACTGTATTCTTTTAAACACTGCTTGGCCCTTTAGCTCTAGCCCTTACTGGCTAATTCTGATATCCCTATCAACCCATCTCTAATAATCTGTGAGCACCGGTCTTACAGGGAAGATTCTAGCCTAAGTCCATCCTGGGTCGGAGCTTCATCGCGTGTGCCTCAGAGAGCAGAGCTCTCGCCTCTGCCCGCAAGAGTGGAGCATCATGTCTCTCTGAGGCGTCTGCCCCCCGAGAGGAGAGCTGTAGAGTCTGAGAGCTCACTTCCTCTTCTTCCCAGTATTCTGTTCTGTTTACTCCTCCCACCTATGTTTTAACCTATCAGGGCGAGCAGCTTCTTTATTTAATTAACCAATGGCCTTCCTCCATCAAATGTGCTCTAAGTGAATAATAATTCCTGTCAAAAATAAAACAAGAGAAAAATATAACATCCAGAATTAAGCAGTAATGAATTCCAACATCTGCAGTTTTGGTATATGAAGGTGATCTCTAGAGCAGCAATAAAAGAAATGCAACAAAAGTTTTTCCTGACTTAGTACAGTGATTGTCCGAGAACATCAAAAAGCAACAAACTAAATACTGATAGTTTAACACAGGAGGAAGTGAAATTAAGAACAGATAGACAGTCTTTTCATAATTATTGTTTATAAATAAAGAAAAACTGGGTTGTTGAAATAGTTCTATCAGTGGTTAAAGTTTTTGTTTCACAAGTACAAAAATCAGGATTCATATAACCAGAGCTCATGCAAAAAGTCTGGTTGCAGTGGCACAGCTTGTAATACCATTGTTGGCAAGACAGGCAGATCCATGGAGCTCTATACTCTTATAAAATTTACAGAAAAGAGAGCACTCAGTTTTAAAAATGGTAGAGAGTACCTAAGGAATGATAGTAGATGTTGTGATCTAACTTCCACATGTATGCAATTTATTCACACACACACACACACACACACACACACACACACACACACACACACAAAGGAAGACAGACCTAATCCCACGGATATACACATACACGAAGAAAAATATCTGTCTTATTAGCAGGAAAAGTAAATGACTAGTAATATTTCTTTCTCAACAGGACACAGAGCAGTAATAAATTCAAGAACAACAATATAAATATGAAAATAAAATCCAAATACATTACTTAGAAGATTATATTTAAGAGGTCTCAGAACATCTAAAACTACGAAAAACCTTCCAGAAACAAAATATAATATTCAAAGCCTGCATAAGGAGAAAGTAGGTAAAAATATTTAAGACTAAAAGGGAAAAGGGGAATTATACTCCCTGAAATAGGAAATTAAAAGTTCTATTAAAACACCTTATAATATTTTATGCAAGTGAATTTAATATCTCATCGAGAGAGATAATTTCCTGGGGAAAAGTGTAAAATATAGAAATGTATCTCAGGAGAAATCTAATGCCTCAATATATTAAAGCACCAGAAGAATTTGGAGCACTAACTAAAGCACTTTTCTCCAGGCTCCAGTCCAAAGGGATTCACTCAGACATATACATGGGTGAGTTTCAGCTTTCTTGGAGAAAGATGCTTCTCATACACAAATTGCACAAAACTTGTTACCAGAATTCCTCACAGGACAAAAGTTCATCTACAACCTCTCATGTTACAATAAAAATTTAAAATATATTTTCCATAGTTTCCAGTATTGGAAAAGAGAAAAGTTTCCACCAAGTAAAGGTCAATTGATGGCCAATATAATCAGGACAGAATTTCCCTTTCTATCAAACACTTTTCTTTACTTCCCATCTCTCTCTCTCTCTCTCTCTCTCTCTCTCTCTCTCTCTCTCTCTCTCTCTCTCTTTCTGTGTGTGTCTCCTTCTTTCTTAAAAAGTTTGGTAAACTATTTGTAGCCCATTAGAAGAAATATTTCTAAGTGTAAATATCTCCAGCTGGTATATACAGTGACCACTGTGGAATTTAGAAGTTAAAATGAAAATGCATAAAGAAATGAAACAAGTGCTGTTTGCTGTGCAATTAAACAATATTTAAGTGGGAAGGGAAATGGTGGATAAGATCATAAAGAAGGCAATATTGTAAAGGACAGCTGATATTAAAGATCATTTGAAAAACCTACTGCTGTAGAATCTCCTAAAATATATACATATGTGAAGACAGTCCAAAATGTGTCACCACATAATGTTTGAGAAAATGTCACAACTAAACATTGTATTCAACCAAGTAACACCTCTAGTTCTAGGAACAGGTAATTTTGAATTGGATTATTGGCCAAAGTGTGAATTGGATATCCCTTGCAAACCCTGAATGCTATTGCTAAGGCTCTTGACTGTTGTCTGCACACTGATAGCCCTACTGCTAAACATAATAATTAATATTGCATTTGATATTGAGAAAGTTAGCTGGGAGGGGTGGCGCACACCTTTAATTCTAGCGCTCAGGAGGCAGAGGCAGGTGGGACTTTGTGAGTTCAAGACCAGCCTCGTCTACAAGAGCTAGTTCCAGGACAGGCTCCATAGCTACAGAGAAACCCTGTCTTGAAAAAGCAAAAATAAAACCAACCATAATTAGAAGTTTCATGCTTGCTGACTAGCATCCATGAAACTGTATGTTACTGTGCACAGTACTGCAAGAGAAAGATAACCACAAATATTACAAAGCTACAAGTGCTGTGCCCTACAAGTGACAGACCTGCAAGACACACTGGTGTAATAGTGACACAATTGTTATAAAAGTGACCAACCACTTTTTTTTTTATTGGAGTTATGACACACTCCTTCGGATTGAACTGATGGATGGCACTGCCAAGTTAGTGAAGAACTGGAGAAAAGATTAGTCATGAGCTTAGGGTCAAAGCTACTACTATTATTCTGCTAAAGGAACAAAGCAGCTACAGGGTTCCTAACAATATATTGTTATAGTCATAGATTAGTGCCTCATTCAACCCATATTAGGAAAACTTCTTTTTGCAGAGATTGGGAAACTGGAGTACTCAGTCATAAATGGTATGCTTTCATCAACTCTCTGCTCTTAATGTCCATAAACGTATGTGGAAAAGGAAGATTAAAGAATGAAAGATCTGGAGGTGATGTTGGGCTTCAAGGAAACAATACCTTCCAGGAACAATAGGACTTAAGTACATATAAACTTGCACAGACTTCGGCAGAAGTCCAAGCACTGATTCAAGCCCGATGGACCCCAGCACTGAGATGAGAAGTAAACTCTTGTTCTTACTGCTAACCAAGAAGCTGTCTGCAATGGAGACACTCGGGAGAAGAGAAAAACAGTTGTGTTCAATATGGTGTCCCTGAGTATATCCACTAGACTCCAGGGAAAGTTCTGAACTATAGGGTCAACATAAAACCAACTTGATGAGTTTTGTGTATTGTGTGTGCATGATTTTTGTTAATTATTTCATTTTTTCTTGGGGATATTTTGCCTTGTTGTTTTTATATTTTTTTTGCCATATTCCTTTTTGACTTTGAAAGGAAGAAAACTAACATAGATGATTTGTCAGGTGATTAGTATCTAGGAGAATTTGGGGATGAGAAGAATAGAATAAAATACATTGTATGAAAAAAAATGAAAAGATTAGCTATTCTTCAAAATGGATTATTGTGCGGGAAAAGGTGGAAAGATTGTGAGTGCCAGAGGTTCAGGGAGTTCCCTGTAAATTTGTTTGCTAGGACTATGAAAACGACACACGTGAAGTCTCACCAACATGACTACCTAAGTATAATATGAACAAGGACAACAAAATAGACATGCTAAAATGGACTGGAAAAGACTAAGAGACACAGACTCTAGACAAAAGAATAACAAACAGCTAAGGAATTATGGGAGTGTACTAAATAATTCCCAGGTATGGAATATCCATTGGTTATACAACACCAAAGTTTTAGCCATAAAATACGCATACACATAACATTATATAGACTGAGCAAGTTGCACTTACATATTTTTCAGTATTTATTTCTATTTATAAATATAGACAGCACATATATAAGTAGCCACAATTAATGAAAGTTTAGATAGTCTCACGGTTTACCTTAAAATAACATAACAATATCAAAACTTTCATAACACTCATATCTGATTCATTTTTACTACACTGAGATTATTTTCATTTTCCTTTATAAGTCTTTCTTTCCCATGCATGTGTTTGTTTAACATTTTTATACCAGATTTTATCTGCTCCCTCATGTAAGGACTAAAAAAAGATTTGCATGTTCAGCCAGTGTCTTAGATGTTAGATATTGTCTTTCCTAATATTGGGTCTGCATATTTATTCTTTAGGAAAATTGTGTTTTAAACAGTACCAACTTTAACATAGCCTATTCATTTCAGCTTTATGTTTGGCTTCAACAACAATTTGAACAATCATCCAAAGTCTCCATAGTTATGCTGATATAAATGTTTAATAAATTATGTTTTGTGACCACTAGCTGTATAATTTCAATGAACCCTATTTTGTTTTATTTTGCTTATGTTGTTAGTAATTCTGTTTGAATTGCTTTCTTATTGTCTAGATAAGTTTTTCACTGTCAAATTGACTTTCAAATTATGTAATTGCGGTAGAAATGGCTTCAATCTCTTCAAGATTGGAGGGAGAGTTTTAGTTTGCATATTTTTGCTCCTGTATTTTCTATTGTGGCAGAAAATGAGTAATTAGAAAATACATAATTTCTAGAATTTCTTGTACATAATTTTAACAGTTAAACAATAAATTATTACAAATGCTTAAAAAATGAAAATGCTACAGCATTTGAATTTTGACCATCTCAAATGTTGTGTGAGTATATTTTCATATACTTAAGACAAGGAAAGAATTCCAGTTAAATACAGAAACATTAAGTAACAGGATTTGTTGTCAATAACTCATCATTTCTATTCTTCTTTCTCTTGAGTTTTACATTTTCAGCAGTATTTAGTTTTCACCTAGGTCACTGCCTAATCTAATCTTAAATTCTTGACCAGCAGACTATCTAATGGAGAAGCCCCCCTCCAAAAAATAATAATCAATCAAACAATAAAAGGTCATCTAACTAAATAAAAATTTAAGCATTTTAGTAAAAAGGAAGATTATATTTCTGTATATAATAGACAATATACACTTTCAGCTGGGAATGCTATCAATTCCTTGGAACAGAGCTGAGGTCATTTTAGTCACAATCATAATGTTGATAGTTTTAAAGGCTCACACATATGTTACACTAGTTGTATCTTAACTCTAATTTGAAGTTATTCATAAGAGAGAAAATGTCTCAACGTGTAAATAAGTAAGAAGGAGAATAAAACATATTACTACCAGTTCCTAATGTTAATGGATTCACGTGATTTTGGTTTTCAGTTTAACAAGCCCAGAAGGAGTATGTGTGAGTGTCCTATAAATAGTCAACACATGATAAGAAATAAGTTAATTATATCATACAAATCAGTAGGAATGCTTTGCTGGGTTTCTAAAAGACAATTTTACATTCCTTTTGCTTTAATGATTCTAAAGCAGTGTGTACTTATTCTCTATACAAAGAAGTTGCTGAGTCAAGGAAGAGATTGAGAGATGTTGCTGATTATAACAAAAGTTTCTCTCACTTGTGTGCTCAAAGAAAACACGTTCTTCAAGTAAGCTGGTCTTCTTGTTACTGGGATTTTTTTATCTCTGTCATATTTGTTCAGTTTTCTGTACTGTCAGATAATGAGGACCATACCTTTTCACCAGGGTTTATAGTTTGTTTCTATTTTTTTTTTTTTTTTGCTGCCTAGATGTAGCTAACCCCCCCTTCTAAAGTTCATGCTTTGGAGAGAAGCATCTGTTAAAAATATTACTACTTGTAATATCATACAAGTAGTTATATATATATATATATATATTAAAACAATGTATTGTGACATCTTAGTTTAAAAGATTGTTAAAATACCAGTTTTCAATTCAATTCCCAGCCACTTAAATATAATAGAACCTTAAATATTTCTTCATTTTATAGCTATTTTCCTTTTCACTGAAAAGTCAGGTTTTTATATGAAATAATTTACAATTTATGATTGGTTTAAGTCAAATATTTCTTGCATTTTTGTATGATATTATCTGTTCAAAGCAGAAACTGCAAGAGCATTTGACATCTTTGGAATACTGTTTGTATTAGCTGGATTTAAAAAAAAAGTGATGGTGATTTGTTCAAATTGCAGAAAGCTGCTCTCAAAAGACCCTCACTTTACACAATATGTATGTGGCTTGCCAGATGAAAAATCAATGTAAACACATCAGCTCTGACAGGCTGTTATCAACATTTTACAGAGCCTACAATCACCCTGACAGATAACCTCTTGGAACTCAGAGGCAAATATACCCCTTATATTTGACGGTCATTCTCTCTCAATGGAGACAAAGACATGGATCATATCCTCGGAAAACATGTGGTCTCCAAGGAATTATTTGAAAAATTGCGCTTCCTCTTGGAAATGACTCCCATCAGAATGAGACAATGCCTAGGACTCAGTTGTTTGAGGGGAAAAGTATGATACAATTACATTTCTTTTTCCAGAGCTTATCTGGAGATAGGCTGTCTTTTTTGATACCATCTGTGAAAAAGGCCTCGCTTCTCTACAACATGAAGAAATCAAAGGCTATTATGCAGAAGCAGTATTTCAAATTGTTCTTTTTATAAAATCTTTAAATATTCTAGGCACTTTAGTCATTTTATGTCATTTATTCTTAACTGCATATAAGCAACCAAGACATCATTAACCCCATTTCAGCACTGAAAAAAAAATCTAGGTATTACAGAAGCCTAAGAATTTGATGAAAGTTACCTAAGCAATAATTGGCTAAAAATAAGTTCTAAATTACTATGGGAAGGTAACTCTTGGAAAATCAGTTCTACCGCCCTAATTTATTGTAGTTATAACATTCATATTTTAGAGAAATTAATTATACCTATGAATTGTTTATAAATGGATAGAGGGAGGAGATCCATAAAACTCCTTTAAATGTTACATCCTTCAGATTATACAAACATCATTTTATGACTAGTTATGAATAATATTTTATGTCAAAATTGATGCTTAAGAAAAATATTAACACTTTTTTAAATGGCAGTGAACTATTTATGAAAAATATAAAACAAGTATTTCTCTAGTGATTCCGTTGTTGTTGTTTTAACAGTTAACATAGAAACAGCAGATTATCTAGGGTTGCAGGGGGGATGAGATAATTCCACTTCCCATATCAGTTAAATAAACTTTTAATATATATATATTACAATTACATATATATGTATATTATATGTATATACATACACACAACTGGTGAAAAAGTGGTCATGACATTGAAGGAGAGTGGAGAGGGATTCTGAGAGTATTTAGAATGAGGAAAGAAAACAGACAAATGCAAATAAATTATAATCTTGAAAAGAAAATACTTGAAACATTAAAAGCATTCAGAAATATTATTGACACATAGAACATACACCAACACTTTTATGTTACCCATGAATAACATAACAATAAGGACTACTATCACATGTAAAGCACTCATTTCCATAGACTTTCCTCCAAAGATTAAAGGGGGCAAGTCATTTCTTCTGAATAGAGTAGATATGCAAAACTATAGAGGTATGGCAAGTAGCAACTGATACATAGTCACATAATGCTAGCTAAAAGCTTTCTCCTCTTTTGTTTTATTTAGATTTCTCTGTGCCCCCTTATAAGAGTCAATTTGACATCATTGTATCAAAATATTATAGGGAAATTACTTACAAGGAAAAATATGTAGTTCATGGAATCTTTAGGAGCAAATTCAAGACTGCATAGCCCTTTTCTTTGAGCCTATGGTTTAAAAACTATTCACTTTCTGAGGCTGGAAGAAAATAGATCTTTGCAACTGGTTGTCTCAAAGATGCATTTGGAACTGGAAAAGTTCAAGTGACTCTCTAAATCCCTGTACTTATGGGACCAGTCCTATAACATAGACCTTTTAGGGATATTTATCTAAGCTATAACATTAAATCAGTAGGCTCCAAAGGTTCATGTACATGACAAAAGTAAAAAGTAATTAATACAGTCAACATTGTTCTCAAAACCAACCATTTCTTGATTTTTCCAGGACAAATCTGAATATCCTCATTTTAAAAAAATTCACAACTAAGGCCCTAGTAAAACCCTTTATACTTCATTTAAGTTTTATAGACTTGAGGGCCAGAGGTCGTTGATAACTTCAAGGATGATTGTGAACGCATGCATATGACCAGCAGAACCTCCAGCCAGATAAAATCCTAGATGGGAAGAGATTATATAGTTAAGTAACCCTGATAGTAGCTTAACAGATATTGATATTTGATAATAGCTGAAAGAGAGGGAATTAGTTTTCTTTAATATGATGCCTGGTAGGTCTGCCACATGCCAAGGCCACCCCTATTTCCACAACTTACTGGTCAAAACAAAATGGTCTGGAATGAATAAAAGAAGAAATCTCTAAATGGTGTGGAAAAGGATGGAAGGATGGAAATGTGCTATGGACAGAGGGACTAAATATGCTCAAAATTAATTGTCCCAAATTCTCAGAAAGTATAAAAATACTGTTAAAGTATTGTGATTTCTTTATAAAAAGAAAGCCCATGGATTGAAGATAAGAAAGGATAATTTTAATTTGATTTCATTAATATGAATCTTTATATATAGACTTTGTTGGTCTGAAACACCATTATCTGGCAAGTTGATCTTGAACACTCATTGATCTTTCTGCGTCTATCTCATAAAGACTTGGTCTTTTGAAGCAGGATTTTGTAATATAATCATATGCAGTTTTATAATAGAAGTATACTTTACTTTCTCAAAGGTACCTTTAGATGTTTACCTAGATGACTTGAAAAACAATGACAAAAATAGCCATAATTCCACAGACAGTATTTAAAAGAATCTGAATTAATTGTAATTCCTGGGACTAACAGAAAAAGTCATCTAGATTTGGAAAAGATAGACGATGAATCAAGTGTTTCTTTTCATGAATCTACTCATTCCGTAAACTTTCTTTGAGAATAGCTTTCAGGCTTCAAGTGAGCATTTGTCAAACTTATATTTACACCTATCAGAACTGAGTAATTTTCCTTATGTCTGAGGTTCTCTTAAAATCACATGTACCAAGGTAGAAGACCAATTCTGTAAATGGAAGTTTCTGTCCCTACCAATCCTGCAGCTCTTCAGTCCCATAGAAACACACAAAGGCTTATATTAATTATGAACTGTTTGGGCTATTAACTAGCATCACGATTAACTAGCATCACGATTAACTAGCTCATACAACTTAAATTAGCCCATATTTTTTTTTGTCTATGGTTAGCCATGTGTCTTGGTACCTTCTCTCAGTTAGACATTTTTCTCTTGTTTTCTCTATGTCTGGCTGGTGATTGACTCTACCTTTCCTCTTCACAGAATTTTTCTAGTATGGTTTCCCTACCTATATTTTCTGCCTGGCTAATGGACAATCAGTGTTTTATTAAAATAATGTGAGTGACAAATATTTACTGTGTAAAAGAACATTAACCCACAAAATTCCTTCCACTGTAAAATAAATCTCATAAATCACGAGCATAATAATTAGAAAAATATACCTTCAATGTGGTTTGTACTAGGTTATTTGATCTAATTCTTAGGTGAAAACTTTGTAAATACCAGTGTCATGTATATATGAGTAGGTTCATATTTTCATAACACTTATATTTTTTTAGTTAGTTTCCTCATCAAAAAGTGAAGGCCAAATAGATATTACTACCTATGTATATTTGTGCTATGTTTATGTGAAGTCAACAGCATTATTCATTGGATATCATGCTATAAGGCCATACAATTCAAAAACTCTCAATCACTAAGTTAAATTAAAAAGGACTTGAAATCTTCACATTCTGAATAATTTGTTATAATGATGTCATTCTTTAAAATGGAACAAGTAAACCAAATGTGGAAAATAATGAAAATTACTAGTTGGGTACATGGCTGATACGGTACTTGATTTCAGTAAAGTGTATTAACCAAGGCCTTGGAGTGGGCTTTAACATTTCTCCTGGGTTAATGTTAGCAACATTCATCTTACACATCTCAGCAGCAAGGAATTTCCTCTATCCCTTAGCTAAAAAACAAAAATTTTCTGAGCATTTTCTTCGGATGGCTGCCAATATTGAGTGAACCACTATAGAAAGTCGAGCACACAATATTTAACAATATATAAAACCTGCCTTAGTCCTCAAAGGAAACAGGATATTTGGTTTGAATAATATGTATCAGAGACTGTGATATAACAAGTTAGGACCATTCATGAAAGACACTAAGAAATTTTTTGTGTTTATTCAGAGTCTTTGCAAATAGATTCTTTGGTTTGTTTCTGTGCTTTGAGAAGATGTTTATCTATACTTATCTGGCAGAGGAGATACCATGATCATGAAGGTAGTTTTTCCAGGGTTTGGTTTATCCATTGCCCTCCAGATATGCTGACTCCTGTGATTTCTCCAAATGCAGGACATGACTGCATGATTTGAGGTAGTGGGGGACTGTGTTTGGGGGAAAAAAAAAGAAAAAAGATATTTATCAGCCTGGAAGTGGTGGCTTGTATATTTAATTCCAGCAACTGGCAGCAGAGACATATAGACAGATAGCTTCTATGAGTTCATGTTCTAAAAGCTAGTTCCATTACAGCAAATTTTATGCAGAGAAAATTTTTCTCAAAACATCAAAAGAATGAAGGAAAGAAAGATAGAAAGAAGGAAGGAAATAAAGAAAGGTAAGAAAAGAGGAGCAGAGAGACAAGGAAAGGAAACAGAGAGGAGGGAAGGGAAGGGAAGGGAAGGGAAGGGAAGGGAAGGGAAGGAAAGGAGAAAATGATGTTTATCATGAGCTGTTTACTACAACACTCACAAAATCATATTGACAGAAACTTCATCATATGAGTCACAATCAATCCAAAAGATAAGATAATAGAATTAACTTACACAATCATGTTTCCATTTTCCTGTGTTGTCTATCTTTCTCTACTCACACTGTAATTCTTCTACCTCAAACTTTAAAAGAATTATTTTATGCCAATTTAAGGAGAGGAACGTATAATTGCTTGGAAGCATTGATACACTGGAACTAAGTTTAAATTGATTTTTTATAAATTTAAAATATACTAGCTATTATATATAAATACAAATAAAAGCAATAATTTTTAAATGAGATGGATCAGGATCAACCTCCTGAGGTTTTATCTCCCAGGACACATATCTTGGAAAGTGTTAACTTAGAGTTAACTGCAAGTTCCTTTCCTATACCCATATGCACTCTGTGGCAAGTAGACAGCACCTTATGTCATGTCCCCTTACCAAACAATAATAACTAGATAAATACGAATAAATAAAAATTATTATATGTCATATAAGTCTTACACTATGTGCAGTAGAAGAATCATTATACTTGTATGGCATTACTTTAAGATATTTAGAGAAATTTTGGTTATGGAAAATGACAGAGGATGTAGCTATATACATAGAAGCAGTTAGTGTGTATTCTAAGTCAAAGGAATTTGAAGAAAAGGCATGAATGTAATGCTGTGTGGATGGGCACAGATTGTGCATTTAAAAATTAGTCTCGCATTTACTATTTATTTTTATGTGTGTATGTGTGTGTTTTGCCTTTATATATGTATACACACAAAATGTATGCCTGATGCCCACTGAGGTCAGATTGGGTATTGAATTTTCTGAAAATGCAGTTATGAATGACTGGGAGCTGCTGTGTCAGTGATGGGAACCAAACTCAGCTCCTCTGCAAGAGCAGCAAACACGTTTTACTCCCAAACTATCCCTTCAGTACCATAAAATGTATATTTTTGTGTTACAAGCAACTACCAGTAATTGAATATTATTCACAGAGACACAACCATGGACTAAATAAAATGATTTATAGTGTACATTTAGAACCTTACCTCATGCTGATTTCCCAAGAACACGTAGAGAGTAGGAGCCTCTGCATGAGTCCAGTTGCCCAGTAATGTCTCTCTTCTAGCACTGCTAGAGGTCATGTGGTTAAAGTCAAAATCCTTTTTTTACCTTCCTTGGTATCCTCTCAGGTTCCATGGAGAGTGACATCTGGAGTCAGCTGACGGCTTATTAGTATTTACCCTACAGTATACTTCTTTTTTTTTTTTCTTTTTCTTTTTGGATTTTCGAGACAGGGTTTCTCTGTGGCTTTGGAGCCTGTCCTGGAACTAGCTCTGTAGACCAGGCTGGTCTCCGAACTCACAGAGATCCGCCTGCCTCTGCCTCCCGAGTGCTGGGATTAAGGGCGTGCGCCACCATCGCCCGGCTTACAGTATACTTCTGTGAGTGCTCATCTGCTTAGTCAAAACAACAGACCACTCAGTAGTTTACTTTGTGAGACTGGTTGAAAGAATAATTGCATTCTTTATTTGAGGTAACTTTCAGTCACAGTTCCTGCCTAACCAACCATTTGAGTTAGAAAGATATAAAATGAAGTTGTACATTTGGTATTCATTCTCAAACATACTATTTACAACCACAGCACCAATGAAACATTGTTTTTCCAGAAATTAGAAATTCCAAAACTTTTTTTTCCCCTGACATTGCTGACCCTATAGAAATTTGCAAGGAAAAAGACAATGGGAGAGACATGCAGCAACAGTGTGGAAGTCTTAGAGTGCAAGATGAAGAAATGGTGGATTGATTCTCTCATAAACAAGAAGAAATTAAAGAGAGGTATTCTCAGGCACGCAGATGGAAACAGATGGATCGAGAAAGATGGTAATTTGATTGACTTGATGTACTGCATAAGACGAACCCTGACTGAGGTGCCTATTAGGTAATGACGCATTAAAAGTTAGAAAGTCAAGTGTTTTAAATGGTTTTGCTATTGAAGGAAACAGAGTCAAGCAACAGTTAATCAAAAACACTTGTACAGATGGTGAATATAAAGGTGTTAAGATATTTAAACACAAGAAAAGTGAGAGAATTCTTAGACGCTAAAGCAAATGAGCATTCAGAAGAGAAAACAAACTGTATATACACAAAACAAAACAAAATGTAATTCTCAAAGGATTTATCTTACAGTATGAGGCAGCTTTTTATCATCCTATTGGAAGATTCAGTTAGAAGGCCAACATATCTGATGGTTGATTTTGCAGTGCTTTGAAATTTCTTCTCACTGTTTTAATTTTTAAAGAGATGAAATATTTGTTAACTATTCAGCTATACTTGTCATCAGTGTTTATCTGCTTTAAAATAACATAGGATATATATGTGTGTGTGTAAAGATAATATATGAATAACAAAAATTTAAAAAAATTGACCAAAAGCACATTGTACATTGTAACAAAATCTGAGAATAATGGACTCAATTTTTCAAATAACCTCAGATTTCATAAACAAGGGACGGGCATAAAAACCTTGTACCCAAACCTTACTAATCCATTAAATGTATAGATTAAAAAACTTAAAATTGCTGAGCCTAAAATACTTTATTATACTAATCTGCATTGATTTTTAATACAAAATTATCTCATTGTTTATTTCTTGATAAATACGTTTGGCTGTGATGACATTTTAGGTAACAAGAAGAAAAGCTGATTGCAAACACAGTTTAATATTTAAAAATAAGGAGAAATAAGCTTAATAAAGTGAACTTTTATATTATGTTATGAACTTTCATTTCTTTCTTGTTACTTGCGGTATGATTGCGGAGAGACCACATTATCCTATGAGACTAAATGCCATAACTTTTCACTTGTGCAAAATATTTCTGAAATTAGTTGATTGCTAAAGCTAAAAAAAATGTGAATTCATTCTTAACACTCAAGAACACGTGGTGCCGTTTGAGTTCATTTGATCTACTCTTAATTTTTACTACACGGGACTTCAGTTTTAGT
The DNA here is from genome assembly GCF_000317375.1 of Microtus ochrogaster. Classification (NCBI taxonomy): domain Eukaryota; kingdom Metazoa; phylum Chordata; class Mammalia; order Rodentia; family Cricetidae; genus Microtus; species Microtus ochrogaster. The sequence continues at coordinate 35,579,399 of NC_022021.1, read as the reverse complement.
TAGGCTTAAGTGTTGCTTATGTTATGTGGCTGTTTCAATGAGAATGGCTCCTCTAGGCTCATGTATTTGAAGGCCTAGTTGCTCGTGTTTAGAACTGCTTTGGAAAACTTAGAGGTATGGCATGATTAGAGGAGGTGTGTCACTGGGGTTAGGCTCTCAAATTTCAAAGACCATGTCATTCTTACTTATCTCTTCCAGCCCATGCTCCTCCCCAA
>NC_022021.1:35568897-35579084 GCF_000317375.1 Microtus ochrogaster | reverse complement strand
CCTCCCTCCCTCTCCTACTTTTGTATCAGGATTCAAGCTCGTAGCTATTTATTGAGCACTCGGCTTGTCTGTCTCCTGCCATGCTCACTACCGCGATGGTCATAGATGCTATCTCTCTGGAACCATCATACCCCAAATTGACACGTTTATTTTTCTTCTTGTTTCTTCCTTGGTAATAGTGTTTTGACATGGTGATAGAAAAGGAACCAAGATATAAATCTATATGGATACTTTTTTACACATATGTTAAGTTCCAAGTCTTTGTTACCTTCACACATGAATGGGAAAACATAATAAATATATTTTCATCTCTGTCTTATGTAGCATAATTATATCAGTATCTACTAGGTTTCCACATATTATAAAATATCCTTCCTTTCATGACCATATTGGTCATAGTTCATACACCATGCTTTGTTTTTCCTTTCATCATGTGATGAACATTTAAATCATTTGATTTTTGTCTATTATGACTCCTGCTGCAATGAGCATGGTCTAACAGATGTGTTTTATACATACTAACTTCATTTTTTAATATCTATATATCAGGAAGATTTCTGCATTGGAGGGGCCTATGCATTGCAAACCTAATGACCTGAATAAATTAAATGCTAAAGGCTAATAGCACAAAAATTCAGAGTAGAGAAATTATTAATAAAGGCTGGGAAGATCAGTTTGATGGAAGAAAAGAGCTTGACGAAATCATTGGCTACTGAGCTGTCATTTGATAAGTACCTGAATAATAGATACAGTCTTGAACACTAGAGTAAATTTAAATAACAGCAATGTATTGTAAGGTCAAATATTTTGGATTATCTCTGCTACCAAGAAGCAGTTTTAAGGAAAAAATAAGATTAACCTGAATTCAATAATAAATAATATATTTCTATGCCTAAACATTACACAGATTGATAATATGTACTCTTAATGTTTGTGTGTGAGATAAAAAGAAATTAAATTGAAATTTATTTTAATTTTATTTACTTTTTTTTTTTTTTTTTTTTTTTTGGTTTTTCGAGACAGGATTTCTCTGTGGTTTTGGAGCCTGTCCTGGGCACTAGCTCTGTAGACCAGGCTGGTCTCGAACTCACAGAGATCCGCCTGCCTCTGCCTCCCGAGTGCTGGGATTAAAGGCGTGCGTTAACATTTAATATTACTTAATAGTTCAACAATCTGCGATATGAAGAATTCTAAGATAAGCCTTCAACAAACCTCACAAGATTAAAGTACATCTTTCCAATGATATGGTTACTTCATGAACTAATTTTGAACACACTTAACTGGTTTCACTAAGATCCAAAATAAGTCAATTTATGCTTATTGAATACTCTGTCCTGCACAGAGTGTAAAGTGATAGGCCTTTAAAATAGAGCTTAAAACTTCCAAGGGGAAAAGCTATCTCCTGTTTGTATTAGCTCAGGTATCTCCATAGTCTAACACTTCCAAGGAGTTCAGAGACAACTTGTGATGAAGAGGGTAGGTCATAAGAACTGAGATGCCCCAAGCAAATGTACTGTAGAAAGCTTGGCTCTATAGGGAAATAACAACAGTTCACAGTGTAAGAGAGCTTGGTGGCAGAATAATCTCTACAAGTCTATAGATGAAAGTACAATATCGCTGTCCGTTTGGCAGCAATCTCATGAGAGGCTGAGCGATTTGCCCATTGAAGCTATGCCTAACTGCGCACTAATATGAACTCCCAGATAGTAAACTACGTTGCCTCAAGGTTTTAGACTTCTGGGAATATTTGTGTTGCTAAAAGTTAATAAGGATATAGAAAATAATTAGGTTTCTATAAATAACAAAACTGCTCATAAATTAAGTATTGATTTTACCTTTTATATTGCCATTAAAGATGTTTGTCAGTCTTCTGCCATAATTTAACTGTAATCAACAAAGCCCAGAATTTAAGATTAGATATAAGTAAGCACTATTTGTATTGAAAGACTCTTTTAGTTGTTAGCCATATGATCACTTTTTTCTAAATGTTTAAAACTCTACTAAAGATGGTGACAAGGGTCAAAAGTTTAGGAAAAAAAAAACTTAACCTTTTAAATGCAGCTTTAATAAAGAATTCAAGTGACAGAAATAAAAAGATAGTTCTGTGATGTTCTAGTTTCTTTTCTGTATCCTTAAAGAAAGTTTCAAAGATATCTCTTCAATTAATTCTGAGTATCTAAATTTTCTTCCCAAATCATAGAATATGTGTTATATAAATGTATTTTTGCAAAATAAGTTAAAAATATAGACTTCTAGTCATTTATGTAATTACATTACTTATTTTCTGTTCCAACAAAATGCTGTAGGATTAATAAATAGGAAATAAATAATGATTAATATTTAGGATTTAAAAAAACAAAAGAAGGCAGATTACAAAATACTTGATAAAAATATGTCTTACTGAGCACAGTTGTCCATAACTGCCCTTTCAGTAATTATAATTTCTGAGCGGAATTTAAGAGTTTGGCCATGCATTGAGAGTTATAGACCATCAAAGTGATGTGGGAGTGATTTCTTTTTAATAAAGAAACTGCCTAGACCCATTTGATAGGCCAACCCTTAGGTAGGCAGAGAAAACAGAACTGAATACTGGGAGAAAGAAGCTGAGTCAGAGAGTCGCCATGATTCTCCCACTACAGGCAGATGCAGGTTAAGATCATTCCTGGTAAGCCAGCTCTTGGGTTACACAGATTATTAGAAATGGGCTAGTCCATGTGTGAGAGCTAGCCTAGAAGAGGCTAGATAGAAATGAGCCAAGCAGTGTTTAAAAGAATACAGTTTCCGTGTAATTATTTCAGGTAAAGATAGCCGTGCGGGCGGCTGGGTGCCGGGGACGCAACTCCGCTGCTCCTACTACTACATCAAAGGTTATATGGAGATTCCCTGTACCCAACAAAAGAAAATTTAAACTACATAAAGCACAAAACCCTCTAGAAGCCAAAGTAAAATGAATCATGTTGAAAATATTGTAATCTCCATCTTTACATTATACTGCAAATCCATGGTTAACCAAACCAGCAGGATAATGCAAAAATACACGAAAGTCAATGGACTGGAAAACCTAAAACTATACTCCCACAAACACTGGCACTAGATTTTGACAAAATTGATAAAAACTTGTGAGATAAGTAACAACCTTGTCACAGGAAGAAAGTATGCCTCTTGAAAATATAATCTAGAAAAACTAGACATCCACATTTAGAAGAATAAAAATAGATCATGTCTCTCACTCTGTATAAAAATCAATATAAAATGGATGAAAGAATTTGATGTAGGATTTGAATTTATGAATTTGCTAGAGGAAAACACTACAAAAGACAAGAATATACAAGACCTAGGAAAGTATGCCAATAATTTATAAAATATTATCCAGTTGACAAATGAAAATCATAAAATCACAAAGTTTTATATAAGCAATTATCAATTAACTGAAAATTAAAATAGCATTTAGAAAAGAAAAATATTTACATCATGATTATAGTAATTAGTATATAGAATGTAATGAGCAAATAGAAAACTAAGTATGTAGTAATCAAAAGATCAATAATGTTTTAAAAAATGACCCGTCAGCTTCAGAAATATGGAGTAGGAGTTGAATTACAAAATGGGAAAAAGAAGCCGCATATCTTCTTTATCAAAGAGTTACAGATTGAAACTCATCAAGAATCTATTTCAGCTCAGTAAAACTGAGTGTTCATATAAGACAAACAAGTAAACAAACTAAAGAACTGTGGCATAGATAATAATATCTAAGAAATGAGCTTCTATGACAGGGATGCACATCTCTGCAGAGTGATAAAACAGAAAAAAATATAAGGGAGATAATGATCCATTAGTTTGGGTAGAGGGGAATAAAACTGATGAAGAATGGAGCTTGTTAGGTTTTGATCATAATCTAGATAATAGTCCAAATAAGGCTTCAGTTGGTATTTCATTACTAAAGGCAATGGAAAGAACCTGTGAATCTTCTACCCTGCACAGAGTGGCTTACCTCTACAGACTGAATTCCTCACAATAGGGTGTGAGCTGCCTAGTAGTTTCCTGATTAGTCTGTGCTCTAGAAAAATACTTTTCCAAATCTAAGGGCAACAATCCTATCTTCTCAATGTTAAGCTATTCTCTGATAAAGGTTAAGAATGTTTCAGAGTACCTAAAACTAAACTGTTGAGGAATACAACTGACATTTTTGTGGATTAAAGTATATTAAGAAGTCTATTTTGTCAGGTATTAGGATGACCACACCAGTTTACAGCCTTTTTGTTTGGATGGTTATTTTCCATCCTCATAGTTTAAGTTGATCCTTATCATTAGAGCTACAACGAGCTTCCTGTGGTCAACAGAAAGAAAAAAATTAGTTTCCTATTCCATTCACCACAACTTTTGATTGGAGAGATGAATCCAATAATGCTGGAAATTATTGGTAAAACAGGTGAAGTGATTAAATACCTCTTCTGTTTCTATTTACCTTCTTAACCTTTCTTTGTGTTTCATGAAGTCAATTTTGTTTTCGATCTAAAGTTGGTTGATTACTACTAATCACTTCTGTTTGAATTGTTGTTTTCGTGGTAGACATTTTTGACTGTATCATGATTTTTTTCTTACTCTTTTGACAATGGCAGATAGTTTTACTAGTTATGATAGTTTATGTTGAGAGTCACTGACCTTTAGTCTTTGGAGTCCATTTCTCTAGCGTCTTCTGGTTTCCTTTATAATGTGACATGTTTTTCTTTGTTTGCCTAAAGCTTTCAATACTTTTTATTTTCTAGTTTTATCTAACTTTTAAATTATGATATCTCATGGTGAGTTTTTTTTCTTGTCTTGTCTATTTGTGCTCCATGTGCTGACTGCATCTGTATAGGCACCTCATTTGTTAGTATGGGGGTGTTTTTGCTGTACTATTAGGTTGGCCTTTGTGTTTGTTTTCTGTTTCAGCCTTCCTAGAACTGGAATTACTAGTGTGCACTGTCTGACTAGATCATAAGTTCCTCTTTTTTTACATTACTTTTTAGTAACTCTCCTGAATATTCTTTCTTTTCAGCTTATGTTTGCTTAGCAACTATTAGACTCGTGTTAGTACATAAATATCCAAAATAACATAGTTATAGATTATAACTTTAAAAAAGCAGATTGAAATAATAGAGTTGTAGAAAAGGATAGTCTTTTATATATCAGTTGCAATTATTATGAGTTTAGTCTGTTGTAATTACACAGTTAATAATGATTTCTCATTATATAACTTTGTAGAAAATTTGTCTGTTAAAAATTCCATGGTATTGGAAGTTTTCGATTTCATTCTAAGTCTTCCATAATATCTTCTATCTAATTTTTAATTTACTCTTTATCCCTCTCCAATATCCATTCTAATATCCATAAGCCACTCTAATCCGGTATTTATTTTTATGCTGATTATAAAAATGATGAAAATAGTAGATTGCCAAAAAAACAATATAACTTCTCAGTCTGCCAAATTAGTTTCATTAATCTGCAGATTTGTAAGTTTGTCTTATTCCTTACTAATCAGAGCATTTTTTTTTTTTGGTGTCGATATCAGTAAGATTATTCACCGTGCCAAATATCTGTACACTCTTCACACAAATAATGTAGAAACATATGTCTCAGGCATTTCCTTCTCTCTTTTAGAAACACAATGCCATGAACAAAAGAAGCCACGGTACTCTTACTTGTGGGAGAGATATCATAAGAAATGCAGATTATGCGATGGAGTGAAACAAAGATTCTTAAACATGGCCTTAAGAGGATGCTTTAGTTGCTATCAAATGGAATTGCTCCTTTTCTCTGTTTTTATATTTGTTGTGGTAAAGAATAACTAACTCCTATACAAATAGTAATATCAAAAGGCTTGAGGGTCATGAAGACACTGTTATGAATATGCATATTTCCCCATGCACTGAAATAAGAGTTACACAAAATAAACAAATAAATGACTGATGTCATGTTCTAGAGAAACTTAAAATGGCAACAATACACTGCAGGATACATCATCTGCCCTAGTCCAATTCTTAACTTTTAGATGATTATTTATAAAGATATTAGCACTATTCAATTTTTATCAGAAGTTCTACAGTAAAAAGAACTACATTTATAATTATGTACATGACAATTAAAATTGGCAGCCATGGTGAAATTCTTAAATCATGCCATGCTAAAATTTATTTCACATAATATTTTGGACAAAATGAGATCTTAAAAGATAGGTAAAGAATTGAAACATCTTTATATGCAAGCTTTTGTTTGCTTGTTTTACAAGAATGACATTTATTATGTCCCACCTAGGGTTAAGAAAAGGCAGATACAGACAGTTTGGTGTTGATAAATTGGAATGGGCATTTGCACTAGACACTGCACAGACAGCACAAGGTAAAATTTGATGGTGATTTTGCACCATCAGATAAATCCAACTTATTCGTAGGTGCAGCTATATATTATATATATGATGATAGAAAAAGGTGCTTAGATATTTCTTCTTCATGTAAATAATTTTTTTTCATATAGTGTGTTCTGATTTTGGCTACTCCTCCCCTTCTCTTCTCATTTCCTTCTGACCTACCCTCGCAAGGGTTTCCACAACCTTTCTGTCTCTCATTGGAAAACAAATAGATATCTAATAAATAATATTAAAATAAAATGAATAAAAAACAACAGATCAGAATATTGCAAAAAGGCAAATAAGATAGAGCCAAAGAGAAAGCATGCACAAGGAACATAGACACAGAGACACACATGTTTATACACATGGGATTCATAAAAACACAGGATTGGAAGCAATAATAAAGATGCAAAAGTATGTATGTATATTTAAGACAAAAATAAAAACCCCATCTTAACATTAAGAGACAAAGAACATCCCTAAGATTAACTTGTATTCATTTTGTGATGGCAATCTTAATGGCCTGGGCACAGCCATTAAGGATGTTTATTTCTTCATTGAGGCTACTTCAGAGATATCTAAAATTCCATTTGTCATTGTGCTTTTTGGGAAATGGCTTCTGGGTTAGTATTGGGGGTATGTGTCTGCTTTGCCATGCAACTCTGTAACCCCAAATGGTAAAGACTTGGTCTGTCCCTATGTATGTATGCTCCCTTTGTCTCTGTAAGTTCATATGTATGGCAGCCTGTTGTGTCTAAAGACCCTTGCTTTCTTGGAGTCATTAAACCCCTATAGCTTTTACATTCTTTCTTCCTCAAAGTTCTAGTACTTAAATATTTATGTATAAATTCCTCACTTTACAGTTTAAGAGTAGCAAAGTGAATATTATGCACGTAACTGAGTATATCTCCCAGCTATTTGCCAAAGTATAATTTCCCAACTAGAGTGGCAAACTCTGCTGTGGTTGGGTTCTGGGTTTCTGTGATGTTATTTAGAAAATGAGGTAGAATAATTGGGCCTTTTTAGCTATTTTTAATTATAAAATATCATACAAATTTGGTCATTTTACCAAAATAATGAAACATGAATAAATTTGGATCCTTGATGACTATTGGGCAATGAGTAAATACAGATTGATTTAAAACAACTCTGGCTTGCCACAAGGGAAGCTTTGTGTTGCTTTCATTTACTTATCTCCTAATGAGGTGGCATTCAATCTAGAGGACTGATGTTCTTTCATAGAGCTGGGGAGAATTTATATTCAGCAACCTGGTTAGACAGTGATTGGTAGTACCATTTGGGAAAGGATTTTAACAAACTTATAACCTCAGTTTTTCCTTGGAGACCCATGTATCAATTTTCTTAATGTGTTTTTCTTTTTCTTTTGTCTGTTTGTTGTTTGTATTTTGGTTTACTTGTTTAGAAACAAGACAGACAGATGATTCACAGACCATGTGGCATTGTTGTTTCTGAGGTGACACTGATTTCTTCTACTCTGAAATTTAAATTTAATTGCTAATGTGCCCGTAGTTTAGGAGTTAGTTGTCCCTTGATTTACTTTGAGAAGGCTATGCACCCTCAGTTCTCTGTGGAATGAGAGTTTAGAATGTTCCATCTGTTCGTCTGCCTTCCATAACAGTAAACTGATTCTATTTTCATGGTTTTTACTAGCAAGGGTTTCCTGGGAATTCCAGCTTTCTGCAACAGTTTTAAGGGTTAGAGCATCATATCACACCTGGAGAATAATTTATACTAACTCTAATGGGGGTTTTGAGTGGGTAATTTTATTAAGTATATAGTAATCTAAGCATTTCAAAAAAAATTAAATAGCAAATAATGGGTAGATAAGTAGACCGATACCAAAACACTATCAAATCAGCTATTAAAACATCCTGCAGAAGTCAATTGGGATAATCCCTTAAAAACAGATAACATAACTAGAGATCTTAATAGACAGAGTTTCCATTAAGACAAGAGTGCTGACTAAGCTGCAATACATAATATTCAGGTAGAGGCAGTGTTGTTGACTTTGAAAGAAGTTGGAGAAATTCATAGTTAGTGGAGGTAAGAACCCACTAGGGAATGAAAAAGACAAGAAAAAGTGTTATCTAGAGTAAACAGTTGTTTGACTTCTGTCTTTGAGTACTCCAGATATGTTTGTTTGAATTCTGTCAATAGAATACCTTTTTTGAAAAAAAAAATACAATAGCAATGTAAAGCTGAATGTCTGAAAATAAAACATCTATTTTATGTAGCATATTTGTGATTCATGTGTTTTAAATTGTTTATTCAAATTTTGAAGTTTGTCTTCCTCTCTCCATTTCTATCCCTCTTCTATCTTTTCTTCCCTCTTTATTTTATTATGTTTCCTTTCTATGAAAACCTATAAAGACATCTCTTATATTTTAATGTAACACAACATAAGAAACCAAGGGTCATGACCAAGGTTGAGCTTTTTTTTTTTCTTTTTTTTTTGGTGGGGGTGGTTGGCAAGTAAAGATTCTTTGAGAAAGCCACTTTGCATTATAATGAATGTTTTTTACTTACAATGTCAATGAAAATAATAAGGTATGAATCTTCACAGTTCTTATTCTGTATACAAAAAAATGATTTAAAAAATCAAGGGAGGCTAAAATCTATAAAGTTACAGGAGATTTCCTATTGAGCAAATGCTTATACAAAATGTAGAAAACTGTGTTATAATATGCGCTCTTTTGGGAACACACTGAAGTGAATTCATATCAACAAAGAGCAGACCCCTTTGGGGGAATTTTTGTGTTTTTAGAAGGATGCCAAAACTTATTCCCAAGGCTCAAAGTATTCTGAAGCTTTTGTTTTTCCAGTGAGGACTACATGGGCATATGAGCAGAGCAGTTATTACCATCCGTGTTAAAGATGAGAGTAAAACATATTTCTGGAGATTTCATCCTGTAACAATGGATCATAGAAATCTGGAGATGCTATAATTAATGGATAAAACTTCTGTAGCATAAAACCCACAGAGAACAGAGTAGGAGGGTAAATGCACAAAGAAAAGGAGTTCCAATATAATTTCATAGAATTAGCTATTCTAATATTCGTCACAATAGATCTTCCAGTAGAAATAGCCATAATCTCCTTATGGAGCTAATTTTAGATATGTGAGGTCTTTTAACAATTGAGTATGATTTTCTCCATGAATAAACCTAAAATTACACAGAACTATACCTCCAGTGATTATTGCAAAATTAAAAAATTATACCAGCTTTTTGGTAATTGTTAATTTAAGGTTGAATAGCTTCTATATACAATATTTTAATTAATGGAATGTTTAGTTGCATACTAAAACAAGCACAACTTGAATTATGAAGCTGTACTATTTAGATCTGGAGATACAGTGGAACAGCTACATTTCCCATATTAAATCTTTGTCTTCAAATGAATAATAATGAGTCATTTAGTGGAAGCAGGACACTGTTGAGAAATATATGAAGTATATATTCAGATGCTGATTGAAATACTACTTGAGAAGGTGGCATATGAACTGTAAATGCAACTCCTTTATGCATTTAGTTAGCTTGTTTCAAATATATGTTAATAATTATAGAAATAATAGGTGAGACATATCCAGATTGGTATCACTTAAGATTACTTTTGGAAAATGGTCAACTGAAATATACTTTAATTCTATTCCCATTGTGGCAGGAAGGTTAGAAATCACTTGAAAACACATGAAATTTTAAAAAATATGGTGTTGAAGAAATCATAGAACTTTCTAGCTAAAGTTTGTAGATTTTATTCAGTCTCTGATTTTTCTCAT
>NC_022021.1:35566338-35568563 GCF_000317375.1 Microtus ochrogaster | reverse complement strand
TGTATATACATACATACACACACACATATATGCATGCAAATGTGCTAATGTTCAGTTTTCATGATAGTAAGCATCTCTACTGCAACATTTTTAGTATTAAAAAGGCTGATATATTTCAAATTTCTTATTTATTTATTTATTTGTTTGTTTGCTTTTGTGAAATAAGCTTCCATTTTGTAGTTCAAGTTAGCTTCGAACTTACTGCATTCAGGCTTACTGCAATTCCATCGAATTTCATCTGTCTCGGCACCTTGGCATTTGCCTTTCTGGTGTGAACCCACTTGAATGCATTGGCACAGGAGACCACTTCCTAGATATAACTCCAGTAGTACAGACACTGAGAGAAACAATTAATAAATGGGACCTCCTGAAACTGAGAAGCTTCTATAAATCAAAGAACATGATCAACAGGAAAAATCAACAGTCTAGAGAATGAGAAAATATCTTCTCTAACCCCACATCAAACAAAAGGCTGATCTACAAAATAAACAATGACTCAAGAAATTGGTCATCCAAAGAACAAATAACCCAATAAAAACGATAGAGTACAGACCTAAACAGAGAGCTCTCAACAGATGAGCCATTTTCAAATGGCTGAAAGACAGTTAAGGAAATGCTCAACATCCTTAGTCATCAGAGAAATGCAACTCAAAACATCTCTGAGATTCCATCTTCCACATGTAAGAATGGTCAAGAACAAAAACATCGAAGACAACTTATGCTGGAAAGGATGTTGGGTAAAGGGAACACTCCTGCATTGCTGGTGGGAGTGCAACCTGGTACAGCCCCTTTAAATATCAGTATGGAAATTTCTCAGAAAAGTAGAAAACAACTTCCCCAAGACCCAGAAATACTACGTTTTTGTATATATCCAAAGGATGCTCAATGGTACTGTAAAAACATGTACACAGCTATGTTCACATCAGCATTGTTTGTCCCAGCCAGAATTTGGAAACAATCTATATGCCCCTTGACTGAAGAATGGATAAGGAAAATGTGATGCATTTACACAATGGAGTACTATACAGCAGAAAAATAATGACATTTTCAAACTTGCAGGCAAATGCAAGGATCTAGAAAACATCATATTGAGTCTAGTAACCCAGACTCAGAATTACAAAAATCATATGTACTCACTTATAAGTGGCTTTTAGACATAAAACAAAGAAAACCAGCCTATAGTTCACAATCTTAGAGAACCTAGACAACAAAGAGGACCCTAAAAGAGACAGACATGGATCTAAAGTACATGGGAAGTAGAAAAAGAAAAGATCTCCTGAGTAAATTAGGAACATGGGGACCAACAGAGATAGTTGAAGTGGAGGGGAGAGGAAGGAAGGGGAGCAGAGAAAAATGTATAGCTTAATAAAATCAATAAAAAATAAGAATCCATAGTCATTGCCCTCAGTTTAGATTTACTTCCCTTCTAAGCACAATATTTAAAAGTTGTTTTCTTTTGTTCAAGCTAAACATGTGGCAAGTTTAACTTTATTTGAAAATCAGGCACTATGACATCCAAGGTGGTCCTGGAAAAATCAAAAAGTGATCTTGCATTTTGATAATTTTCTTTCCATTTTGTAGAAAGGTAAATTGGGTTTATCAAATAAAAGAATATAATGTTTCCTCTTTCAAGTAGAAGTAAGTCTCATGTTACTTCATCTGCAGAAGAATTATTTCCCATGTATTTCCTTGTCCTAAGCACAAGAGTCCTCTCACTGTTGAGAACTGGGGATCAATGTCCTCTTCCCCATATGAGCACACTGCTAGCAATCAAGCTTCTCTTTGTATGCTTTTGTGCAGCTCATCTGTGACAATGGAAACTAAATGTGATACATTTTATCTGTTCATTTATGAAAGACTGTAGGCCTAAATATAATTAGTAAACAAAATGTAACCTTAAAAAAGCTGAACATACATACCTTGAATCCAGACTTGTTAATCCATAAATTACCAGCTACAAAAGAGAGCCAGGATTTACTGAGTGCTTTCACGTGCAAAAAAGTCAATGATTATCATTGGTTAATGAGTGCAACATGTGTAGGTGGAGTTTATTAGTCCCAGGAACTAACATCATACACACACACACATACACACACACACACACACACACACACACACACACACACACACCCACCACCACCACCAACAACAACAACAACAATAACCAAACAGGAATTAGCAATCATTGGTCATTGATATTTCTCAAAATCAATGATCTCAATTCC
>NC_022021.1:35556250-35566238 GCF_000317375.1 Microtus ochrogaster | reverse complement strand
ACACACACACACACACACACACACACACACACACACACACACACATCAGGGACTGAAAAATATATGACTAAAATTATATAATTTAAAAATCTTTGATGAACATAATCTATAAGATTGCTTTCATTAAATCAGGAATGAGAAAAAAGAAGGGAGGAACAAAAGATGGAAACAAGGAAGGAAGGAGTGCAAACTCATGTGATTTCTCAGTAGATGCACACGCTTACGACTTTCCTGCATAGCTCTATTTATAAATGATATTACATCTCAAATTTCCTTTCAAGAATAAAAAACAGCATTGTTACAGTCTACAGATGAATAGTGAAAATAAAATCTAACAGTGGAAATAATATAAGACAAATGTTGAGTATTGACACATTTCTACTACTCAAAAGGTCTTGGGTCCAGTCCCCAGTACTACAAAAACAGCTTAAAAATATTTTGAAGCATGAAATTAATATTATTTTATTTGTGAAATATTTCAACTTTTTACATAAGAAAAACTAACATGACAAATATGTTAACTTTAAATAAAACGTTATATAAATTTTAAAGTTATTTGACATTGTGAATGTGTTAAGCAGAATATAAATAAATTTTATACTCAGAAATCTAAATTTCAGTTACTTCTTTCCTTTAACTAGAACCTCATACTCTGTAAAATTTAACTTTCATATTTAACATTCTCATGAGTAAAACTAATGAAATAAATTTGTTCATGATTGGGTATTTTATCTTTCAAAATACTTGGATCAGAATTTCCTTTTCATTAAGCATGTAGCAGGTATTTCGAATTTACTTCTAATCTTTCAATAACTATGTGTTAAGCTTTCAAATGAGCAGGTTGTTTTATTTAATTATGATAAGAGATATGAGGTGTATCTGTAGCAGAGAAAGCATAAAATAAACTCTTTATTATAGTGAGTAGTGTCTAAATACCAATATAGAAAATCCTGTGAACCTATAGTAAAACACAGTAAAAGCTCCTGACAACACGGAAGAAAGGAACGTTACTGCCCCCAAGTGTCCATCTTCAGAGTGCTGTCATTTGATGCCTCTTGGGAATAGGAGGATGCACAGAACTCTGTGGATGTTACTTCACAATCATACAGATTCCATTTATCCTATAGTGCCTGCTATTGTCTGCTTGGGTGACTGCTAAAGCATTACTCTAGGAAAAGGTCATCATTTAGAGTCATTTCAGATTTGAGATCTGTGGGAGCATCAAATTTGTCACTCAGAGTTCACTGTTTCATGTTTATCTATAATGGCAGTTGAAAATAATACTAAACCTAAAAATAAAACTGCCTAAGTCCCAGGAAAAATATTTAGCTTAATGTTTGACCCTCTGGAAATTATGAGTTTACCAGAGACTCATTTAACCTATGCACTGTTTGCCTTCAATATAAACAATATAGTCTTCATATATCAACCTATCTCTTTCATAATGTAAAAAAATTTCATGGCTTTATAAATATTTTGAAAATTTTTTCCTTCTTCAATATTCATTATAAAGGTATATGATGGAAGTACTGGGAAAATTGTCTTCTGTACCATTGCCTATACTACTTAATTCTAATATATCTATAGTATCAATTTTATTTTCAAGTGAGTTTTTAAGGAATGTCAAAGAAAGAAAAAGAGAGGTGGTTAGAGGGAGATAGCCTAAGGAGTCTCCAAATTACTACCAATGTCTTGGTAAATATATATCTTTGCTATTTCCCCCCATTGGAAGAAATTTAGCTTTGCTTAGAAAATATGTTAGAAGTTGAAATGGTAACTTACACTTACAACCACAACTGGATTTGGTAGTGTAATTATTTTTTCTTTCTTTTCTTTAATTTTTAAAACTATCTTATTTTACATACTATTCCAAGTTTCCTCTCTCTCACATCCTCCTGCTCCCTCCACTTTCACCCCACTGGCATCCACTCCTCAGAGACTGTGAGGTCACCCATGGGGAGTCAGCAAAGTATGCAACATCACTTGAGGGAGTCCAGTCATAGAGAAGGAGGAGCTATAGAAGCAAAGGGCCAAGACCATGATGTGGAAACCCACAAAAAAGTTGACCTGAGCAGGGGGAGCTCACTGACTCCACAGTGGCAGTTGGAGAACCTGCATAAGCACGAACAAGGCCCTGTGAATGTCGGTGACAGTTTGTGAAATCACTAGCAGTGGAACCAGTATTTATCCCTAGTTCATGAACGTGCCCTTTGGAGCCCATTCCCTATGGAGGGATACCTTGCTCAGCCTAGATACTTAGGGTAGAGTATTTCTTGTCATGTATGTAGACTTAGGTTGAATAACATAAAAAGAAAAAAAATGTTTTTTGAAAATCATTGTATAATAAGTTGCCACAGAAGAGGAAATGGTGTCACTTAGCTGTGAATCGGTGACTTTACAGCAGCAGAGGTGAAAGTCCAAAACTACTTGACCACTGACTGAAGCACATTGTCATGCACTCTCTGACTTCTGACCTGGCATCATGACATCAAAGTACAACACCTAACCCACTACTGAACCAGCTAAAGAGAAGAGATTTCTTCCATTGTTAGAGTCCAGAAAAGACAAAAACTGAAGAGGAGCGAAAACAGCAATCACTTGAAGTAACTACATTATACATGTCTCCTCTGAAACAAAACGCTTTAGGAAATTGTCTCCATAAATCAGAGACAACTCACGGGTGTTTTATGGAGAGCAGCATCTTCAGAAAGTTTGGAATGTTATAATTACAATATTATCAGATAAAGCTTGAACAAATAAATAGTCTGCATATTAAAGGACTTTTATTTAATTCTCTTTATAAATCAAGTATTTAATTTATGTGTCTATGTAGAAATCCACATAGGAGTCACTTATTCGGTATAAGATTGTATTCAAATAAAAAAAACAAAAATTGATCAAAATTCAAGGAAGAGAAAATAAAGTAAATGTGTTCTGAATTTAAAATAACTGTAGAGAGGGCATCATTCATAATTTAGATCATAGTGTTCTGATGCTTTATCTTTTACATAGTAGTTTTTAATACAAAATTATTTATATTTTGCTTGTCTCCTTATACTAGTGATATTAACACTGAAAACTTTAAACTCCAATATATATAGTAGTCTTCCATGTGTAGGGTTTCCACATATATTAATTTATTAAAAAAACTATGAATAAAATTTGAAATACTGAAAATATATTTGTTTTCATGCATGAACTTTTTTCCATTATTTAAGAAATCCAATAGAAACACAGTTTCTATAGAATTAATGTTGATTTCATTATTGCATTAGTGAAGCTGTGATATAAAGTATTATGTTGCCAGACTAAAAACCAACTGAAATCTAAGCATAAAAAGTCAGAGATATAAGAGTATTACAAGTGTTAGAATTATTTGGTATACTCTTCCCGGTAGAATTTTCACCTTTTCCCGGGTAGCAACACTGTAAAATAAAACAATGGAAAATGAAAAAAAAAAAACTAAAATTAAGGTATCTATCATTTACCTATGAATAATATAAATACCTTATAGGAAGTATGGAAGCCTCTAATTTTACTATTAGTTCGAGGCCCTGTAGTCAGTATGCTATAGCTATTAAAAGACGACTGTATTGTGTGTATATCTATTGTAAATGTAAAATGGATTCCTGTGTTGTTATGGTTTGAAGAAGAATGGCTCCAATAGGCTCATACATTGAAAGCTTGGCACTCAAGTTGTGGCTCTACAAATGGCAGGTGGGGATGTGTGATTTTACTGGAGGAAATGTCACCGGAAGTTGACTTTGGAGTTTCTAAATCTCCAAGCCAAGCCTAGTGTGTCTGTCTTTCTGTTACCTGTTGAGGTAGAAATCTCAACTTCTTCCCCAATACAGTGATGCCGGAATGCCACCATGCTCTCAGCCATAATGATAAAAAACTAAACTTCTGAAAACGTAAGCAAATCACAATTAAAAGATTTCCTTTGTAACAGTTGCTGTGATCATGGTGTGTTTTTGTAGAAATCAAACATTAAGGTACATATAATGGTATGTAATATATAAACATATATAAAATATTTTAAGTCAGATTCAAAATGCATCCAGATAGAAGTAGAATTAAGAATTACTTTTTGAAACCTTCATTGTAAATTACCACATAAATTTGTCTTCATAATAAGAGCAATGATGTGACCAATAGATATATAGCCAACTCCTAGATGATTTTGTGAGATCCTTTTGAATTTTTGCACCGTTGTGGTGAAATAATATTTCTCAGTTTGAGAGGAAATAGTATTAAAGCATAGATATTTACTAAGAACAAAAACTTGATTAACTGAAGAAAAAATAAAAGTTAATAATATTAAAAGAACCAGTCAAGCATTTGAAGAGTTATTTATCATACAAATTTCAAATATTTTAGCATAAAGAGAATGATATTTGTGGTTAACTATAACATATTGAAAATCAGAAGTCCATGAATGCATGATGATGATTTATAAAACAATACTTGTTAATATGTGTAACTGAAGTCATAAATCCAGAGAAACTCTTTAACAGCATAAATAGTTTCACAGGATACTCAATTTTTCATTATATAATTAGAGCATTGTATATTAATTTCTAATTAAAAATACACAAGGAACACTTACCATGAATAAATCTGATAGTTATTATTAAATCCCAGTAATAGAAACATCGTGTCTGAAAATAAGGAATGCTGATATTTGTTCCTCCCAATACAATACAGTGTGAAACAGAACATTTTATCTGTGAGGAGGTTCTGCCAAGCAGTTTAGCCAGAAGGTGTCCAGGTCCATTCACTTAAGTTAAAGTTACAGGGAAGAAGAACCCATTAAATACAAGCATGGGTAGTCAGGCAAACCTTTCCAAAATATTTTACACATTAATATAAACTGGTAAGATCTACTCACAAATAACTGTTTTGAAATGTTAAAAATATGTAAAGTATTCAATATTATATGTAACTAAAACTGAGTTAATGAAGAGAAATGAAAAACATTTTGTTTTGATCGATGTCAAGAAAGATTATAGAGCCATTTGAACATGAATTAAATTATGTTATATTTTGCAATCTTTGTTAGCAAACTATAAAAGAAAGTATAATAATCTTTATAGTGTGTCATAAATCTCTCACATAGTAAATTTTCTAATGTCAAAAATGTTTAAAGAACTGTAACTTACAAAATTCATTTCATGTGAAATCTAGAGTTATGCTTTCATCATAGAAATTAAAGTTCAAATGTATTCTTGAGATAAAGAAAACAATGCGTTTGGCAAGGGTAGATTAGGCAGACTGCTTCTGACTACAGTAAAAATAATAGGTTATCACTGTCTAAAAATGTTTACTTTAAAAATGTAAAAAAACCTGCTTTTTTAAATAAGAGAAACTAGTTTTGACCACAGTTCTTGTCCTAAGAGTGACAAAATATTGGGGCAAATCTAGTTTTAAAAAAACTTCAAGATAAAAGGAAAAATTAAAATAAAAAATAAAATTTTATTATGTATATTTGCAAAAAGTGTGAAATACATAAAAATACAAAAAATACAAGGAGTAATATAAATAAATATACCATTAAATGTAGCAACTTATAATGAAATGTTTTCAAAATAGCTATTTTTGACTCAGGAAGATTATTCAAAATTCTCTTAGACATTTATAAATTTCATCATTAAATTTCTTCAGTGTTTTAAGATGTAATAGCAAGATTTCCCAGTATAACTCTAGTAAAATATGTCTTCAAAGATGCATCTATGTTACTCTGACAATGTTGTCTGGTAATAAATGATAATGACAAATTACTTTGACATATAGAATCTATTTTTATTACTGTACCACTCTCACTAGCAAGTTGCTTCTGGTAATGTGACCTCACATTATTTTGTCACATTATTTTGCTTATTATGTATAACTTTGTCTTTGAAATCATAGTTTAAAGGCAGCAATGATATTTCCAAATAATAACTAGACATTTTATTGTTCTGGTATTTGTTCACTAATTCAGGACTTGGTAACAAAATGAACATGCAGTACTCTCCTGTTATTGAGTGCACATCTGTGAAGTTCTATGTAGAGTCAGAACCGGTCATTTTCCATATATACATATGACAAATAATCGTGGGGTGCTTACAGTACTGCCTAAAAACTGAGTGCAAACTCTGAGACAGTGAGGGGTTGCGCGGCAATTAGCATGGAAACTCTGGTGTACATCAGTGTACACCATTGTTGATTTTCTTGTTAAGTACCTTAGTGTTTTAGAAGACCAACCCTTGCTAGTATTATGGTCATGCCACAGTAGATTGAAAGTCATGAACACACTAGTTGGCCTTGATATCCTGGAGGATGAAGTCATTCAATTCGGCTGCAGATCAGACTCTTTGGATGACAAAATTACTTTAAGTTGCATTCTTGATCTTCACAGTGAGATGATCACGCTACAAGTCAGGAAGCACTCTTTCATTAAGATGATAAAAAAATTGGAGCTTCTACAATCCTTAATGTAGAACTTTCAATCATCAAATCAAATTAATAGCAGTGTCAAAAAATGAAATCACATTATACACACAAAATGAAAATAATTATACCCATATTATTTCAGATTGTGGATCTGAAAGAATCAGAAGATACTGTAAATTACTGGGAAGAGTGACTAATAAAAAGAACAAATTTAAAAAGGAGAAGGAGAGAATGATAAAAATGCAAAGATAGACAAAAAATCTATTTTATACTTGCATAATCTCTATTACAGAACTATAAGTGAATGTATTTAGAGACACAGAACTGGCTTAGAGTGCAGGCTCCTCCTGGGATAGATGAGACAAAGTGGGGAAGCGGTTGCTTGGCAAACCAAGCATAGATGAATGCGAAATTTCTCTGATCATTTCTCAAACGTTCTCTCAGATCTGTACCCTGGATAGGGAAGTGGCCTTTGAGCTCAGTTCTTCAAGCTCTACCAGATATAAAGGAGTGCTTTGCTTCTGTATACTTTTTGTCTTGTTTCTCTGTACTTCTTTTCCTTTTTATTGCTGTTATTATTGAGGTGTTGTTTCTTGCAAGGTGAAGCAAGAGTTTCTCATGGTCATGTATGTGAGTAAAGGGGGGGGGTCAGAGTTGAGGTAATGCTTTTTAGTCTGTACAAAAGGCCATACAAAATAAAGCTTGTTATGCAGTTGTTCACACTCTGCATGCCCTGTGTCATGATTTGCGTGAGTCCCTTACCCAGGGACCCCAAAGCACTAGACGTTGACAAATGTAAATCAACACCGTGGATATAATAGCAAATTGACTCAGAACAGCGAACTGTTTTACAGGTATACTGAAATAGTCCATTTTTTTTATATGGAAAAATGAAAGACAATATTATAATTTATGATACCAAAAATTACATAATTTATAATTTATATAGTCATAAAAGATAGAACATTGTAACAAAACAAAATTTGAAGATAAGCACATCTTAAATATTTCTGAAAATGTATTCAAAATGAGTGTGGCCACAAAGGATTGAGGGCTGACTTCTCAAAAACAGGAAGAATATCATAGTGTACTATACTTACAGTTTAACGTGCTGCAATAAAAGACTAATGTTTTTCTGCTTTCCATGAACAGTTATATTAAAAATAAAGCAGAAGAAATTTATTCAAGCACAAAATTGGAACAATTCAGTTCTGCTGTCAAATTGGTTATAAAAATAAACTACCTCAGTGAAAAAGTCACACATTTTAGCAAAGGTTTTATCCAAAATAACTGTGTATAAACATAAGATAGAAATAAAAGATAATTATAAATGTAAATACAAAATTGTTATCTAAAAGCAGTAGCTATAGATCGTGTAGTATTTAAAATATAGGATCATTAAAAAGACTACCCTCAAGAGTGGCTACAGGAAAGTAAAAATAACGTTAAAGAGTATAATAAAAGCAATGTGGATACTTACCTAATAATGCAAAAGAAGCCTCTATAGTAGAGTGAAATGTCTAAAGAGATGGTTCAACTGTTAAAAGCATCTATTGCTCTTGCAAAAGGCCTGTGCTAGGTATCCTCACCCACGGGTCAGCTCTCAGCCGAATCTAGCTTCAGTGGTTATGGAACTACATCTTCTGACATCCTTGCACGGCAGATACTTACTCGGTGCATATTTATGTAGGAAAAACACTCCTGCTCACAAAATAAATAATAAGTCTTTTTTTTAAAAAAAAGCTAAAATCATAGATATCTTTATAATAGGCTGACAGTGTCACTAATAGTCACCACCATTAACAATTTAAAAAGTTTATTTTTTTGACTTGTTGCCTAGTGATGTCTTATAGATATTCAAACATTATAGGCTATGGTTAATGCTATTGGTGACCCTCAAGAATACAATAGCAACTCTTTATTGTTGAAGTCTTGACATGTTTAATATCACGATATAGATTCATCAATTTGGTAATGTCCATGAAGCCATATTCTGTCTAGTTTCCATAGAGCTAGATTGAGCTACACATGCTATCAGAATAGAAGTGGAACCATCATTTTACCTAGCCATGAACCCTGTGAGCATCAATAATTACTGGCCTGGTAAGACACGCTTACTGGTGTAATAGTGCCATGATCATCAAGGGAATAACCAACAATTTTCTGTTTGGATTTAAGCCCGTATTTCATAGTGTTAAATGTTGAATGGTGACTTGACTGTTGATAGTCTCTAATAATATAACTTAGAGTATTAATCTTATAACTGTGCATAATAGTAAATGAGATCAGGTGACTTCTTTTTATGCCCATAAATTAATATATATTTCTTCCCTCATCAGGGAATCTTCTGTTTATACTAGTTGTTGATTAATACCGAGAATCACAATTGCTACTGGAAAAAAAGAAATAGAAATGATGAAATGTTCATCCCTTAATGAATGTCTGTACCAAACACCATCCTTTAAAGTCATCAAGACTGTTTTGGAAAGGAGTAGAAAGAGTGTAAGAGGAGATGGTGGTTATTACAGGAAGGACACAACATCTTGTGAACACATAAAGCAGGAACACATATGTATTAGCAGAGTCTATGACAGCATGCACAAGATCTATGCTGGCTTATGTCAGACAGAGTCCCAACATATAGGTGTGTGTGTGTGTGTGTGTGTGTGTGTGTGTGTGTGTTTGTAAAATGTCTCATCGCTAGCCAAGGACTATTTTCAATTGATAGGTACTATAAGAGGATGACGTTTTACTAATTTGTCTGTTTGTGTTTTAATGGCAAAGCTTCTGGTAAGTTGACAGTGCTCCAAGGATGGTCAGATATCTAAGAATATATGGGCAGCACAAACTGAAATTAATGAATGATTCTACTATCTCTATGTTACCAAAATAAATTTAACATCTATATAATAATATATTGAAATTATGAAAAATCAAGAGGCTTTAGAAGATGTTTATCACTTAAAATGAAAATATATATTTAAAAGAAATAGATCACAAGGTGAACATAAACAAAAACATATATAGATCCTCCTGAAAATTGGTAGCAGAGAAGAACACCTGGCAAAAGTTGGGAGCATGGGAGTCGGGGTAGGGGTGGGGGTGAGGTTAGGGGAAGGGGATAGGAAGAGAGAGAAGGGAAAAGGGAAGGACTGGGGAGAGCTTGGGGGAGTGGGAAGGCTGAGATGGAGGAAGGGCAGATATAGGATCAGGGAAGAAGATATCTACATTAAGGGAGCCTTTTTAGGGTTGTCAAAAGACTTGGCTCTAGAGGGGATCCCAGGTGTCCACGGGGATGTCCCCAGCTAGGTCCTTGGACAGCAGAGGAGAGGGTGCCTGAACTGGCTTTGCCCCACTATCACACTGATGAGTATCTCGAATATCACCATAAAATCTTGTCCGGTGATGGATGGAGATAGAGACAGAGACCCACATCAGAGCACAGGACTCAGCTCCCAAGGTCCAGATGAAGAGCAAAAGGATGGAGAAAATGAGCAAGGAAGTCAGGACCGCGAGGGGTTGGTCCACACACTGAGACAGTGTGGCTGATCTA
>NC_022021.1:35551367-35555862 GCF_000317375.1 Microtus ochrogaster | reverse complement strand
AAAGAAAGAAATAGATCACAAAATTTGGTAGGTAGGAAAGTGGGTGCTATATCTAAAAGGAATTGGTAGACAGGGCTGTCTTAGTGTTTTGTTATAAAACACCATGATTAAAGGCAACTTGGAGAGTAAAGGGTTTACTTTGTTGATAGATTCAGATAATATCTGACTTAAGTCTATCATGAAGAGAATTGGAGGCAGGGTATCAAGGTAGGAACCTGAAGGGAGGAACTGAAGCAGGCATCATGCAGGACCACTACATACTGGTTTGTCTGTCTGTTTTGCTCAACTATCTGTTTCTTATACAAGATAAGGCCGGCTTTTCAGGTGTGGATTTAACCAGATTTGGCTGACAAAACCCCCCACAGTTCCTGTATTTTTTTTTTTTTATTATTATTCGTTGATCAGGACACTGCCACACAGGCTCCCGTACAGGACAACTTGTTAGGGACATTGTCTCAATTTAGTTTTTGTCTTCTATAGTATTTCATAATTGTGTCAAGTTGCCAAAAACAAAACAAAACTCTTAACTACCACAGGGGTAAATGCAATCAATATGTATTTCATTAAATATTCAAAGAACTATTTAATAAAAGTCTAAACAGTAGAACAAAAGTCAAGTCAATTATAAAGAGTGTCAGTCTTTTCATTAATTTCATATGTACAATGCTAAAATGTAAATACTGATTTAATCTTTTTACCAATTCAATGTATCTTCTAATTCAAGTTGGTATTCTACTTCCATATCAAGAAATGTCATTAAAACATTGTAAACAAGTATATTGAAACTATCATTTATAATGATTCACTTGGAAAGCCACTAAAAGCATCAATTATTACAATAAAAAACAAAAATTTAAGACCATTAAATTGGCAGTTACACAACATTATTTGATTAAACTAAAACTGACCAATTTAAACATAGTGATACTACATGCCCATGCAGTAAATCATATAATGGTCTTTATTTTAAGTAAATTATAGTCTCAACATTGCAATCATAACTATTCCTCAAAAATTGAAGAAGCTGGTTCTAAGTATATGTGAAACAAGTCAGATCAAAATTTTCAGAAAAATTGTTTTTTTTTAACAAAAAATGTAATATCCATTTAGTGAGAATATATAAGATCTGATCAATTAAATGTTATAGATTTCTATGATTGGAACTCTCACCTCAGTGTCGTACAGTAGCTTTATTAGTCAAAAAAGATATTGGAAAAAAAATTTGCCAAGAACTAAGTAAAACCTGAATCATAGCGTTAATGACTGCAATCAGATGGAGAAACTTTTTTGGATCTCCAAAATCTATTAACATTTACCATTATTCATATTAATAATTAATTAGTGACTTTATTATATCTCAGTTTTGATAAGGGATGAGGAAGGAGGAGCTTCCAGTAGATATTATTTGACCTCCTTCATGAGAAGTTAAATTAAGTTGTTTGATTTCCTACACATTTATAAATTAAAATGTTACTCATTTTTAAGTTGAGTATTTGTTAACTATCTGACTGTTAACTATCTGATCTGTTATTATTGGCAATATATGTTTTGTCATTTTCTGAATTTTTCTGACTTTATGTTAAATCTGTTCCTCCTTCAGCATAATTCCATCAGCTACACCCATGACTGATTTTACCTCTGCTGCTTCCTATTGCTCCTTTCTCAAGGTACTCCTTTTCCTCCTCTTCCTGTCAAACTCTATCCCTGTTCTTTGTTACACCACACTGAGTTCTTTTATCAAAGACTCTAATGCTTTTCTCACAAAGCCTTTCAAAGCTAGGGAGTCATTCAATTCTTAAATCAGAATAGAAAAAAGATTTTTATATCTCTAAAGTTTATAACTCTAAATGTTACATATACTAATTCTTAATAATTAAAGGATAACCATTTCTTATACAACTGTGCAACAATAGCTAATGTACAAATGTTCAAGGAAAAACTCTACATAAATCACAGTATATTTTTACAATAAAAGTTACTTTTGATTTTAAGTTCTGCTTGCAATATTTTCCCCCACTCTATCTGTAATTAACAATATGTCAAATATATAGCATGATTTTTTTGTTCTCTTGGATATTTTCCTTGATTTCACTGAGTTTCTGGTTTTACAAAAGTATGATTTATAGTATTTGTTTTAAAAATCTGAATAATCCCAAAATACAAATTAATATGGCACAATAGTCGGTGAAGTATGAGCCCATTGAGCTGCAGGAGCGCCTTCCACTCCTTCAGCCAATAGCTGTTGAAATACGAGCCCTCTGGGATGTTGTCCGTTTATCTTTAAAAAAAGAGCAGTATGCCTCTGCCCCGCTTCCTGCGCTTGGTTCCTGCTCCGGCAACTAGGCTCCTTTCCTGAGGTTGGTGTTTCGTGAGTTTTACACCCCTAAATAAATATCCCTTTAAATCATAACTGGTGTGGGATTGAATTGTGCATAAATTAGTCACCAACCTATGTTTTTTACTTACCATAGTAATTAATTTGCAGATAAAGTAAAACTATGCACCAATCACTTGTAGTACATGATCTGGTATTTCAAAAATCCTATTCTTCACAAAATATTGTAATCTTCTAAGACGACAGTGATGTGGGATTCCCCACTGCATGCTGTCAATATGTTTTACTACCATTGGTTAATAAAGAAACTGCTTTGGCCTTTGGCAAAGTAAAATAGGCAGAGCAAGATGGGTCTAGGCGAAAAAACTAAACTATATGCTGGGATAAAGAAGGCCAAGTCAGAGGGACACCATCTACCTGCCGAAGGAGAAAGCTGCCCAGAATCTTGACCAGTAAACCACAGCCTCATGGCGATACACAGATTAATAGAAATCAGTTAATTTAAGACATAAGAGTTAGCTAGGAATATGCCTGAGCTGTTGACCAAACAGTTTGTAATTAATATAAACCTCTGTGTGTTTTCTTGGGACTAAATGACTGTGGGACCAAGTAGGACAGACGCTTACAATTAGGGGAGAGAATTTAAAAAGTGAGCCAGGAATTACAGTGTGTAATAATTTGCTTATTCCGCTAGTATTGGCAGGAGTTTGGGGAGGAAGAGTTTTATTTGACTCATGGATTCCCAGTTCACCATCGAGGGAACTGTAAAGTAAGGATTGAAGCAGGAGCTTGCAGGCAGGAACTGAAGTACAGATCCTGGAGGGACCTTGATTACTGGCTTGCTCAACATATTTCTTTATACAAATGAGAACTACCTGCACAGAGATGGCACCACCCATAATAGGCCTGACTCTCCCATATCAAACAGTAACCCAGTAAAAGCCACAAAGACATGCCCGCAGGACAATCTGATGGAGGATGTTTTTCAACTGAAATATTTTCATCTCAGGTGACTAGCTTGTATCATATTGAACAAATAATTAGTACTGTCATTTAAAACAATGCTGCCTTTGATTGAAAAGTTTTTTGAAAACATTTATTTCAAAGTATTGCATACACTACATTATGGTCATATTCTTTTCCTTCTTCCTACTCTTCCTAGATTCCCCCACCTCCCTACCAACCCAATTACAAGGTCTTGGTATATCTCTCTTTCCAAAAAAATAAGAGTAACAATAAATAAAAAAGGAAAATCAAAGCAAATTAAACTAAAAATAAAAAGAAATAACAGAAAAACACAAAAATAGAACTGCAAATAAGAGCACACACAGAAAACATGTAATCCATTTTATAATGACTAAAACTTCTATGAATGGGGGCTGCTCAGGACTGTGGTTGATAAACCCAGTGACAGTTAATTGGAGAAATCTGATTTTCCCTCTCCTGAAAAGTATAATTACAAATAGTTTCATGATTAGAAATGAGGCATTATAGGCACCTTTTATTAAATTTGGGATATCTGCTATAATTTTCTTAGAAATAATTGCTCTGATTTTGACCTAGTTTTCACCACCTCACTTTATAACTAGTATCTGCAGATTAACTTTTGTAGTATCATAGATTTAACATTTTTTAATTGAACAATTTATTTCTTCTACCTTATTTTCCATACATGATATCCTCACTTCCTTTCTCTGGAAGTGAGACTTTTCTCAGTTATTTTTGTTTGACATTTTGAGTTTTTAATTTCCATATTTAATTTTATTTTGGTTTTGATTTTTTTCTAGTGACTCTATTTTTGTGGAATTTTATATTTTTCTCAAGTTTTTGATATTATTTCATCCAATTATTTGTTTGTTTCCATTGTCTTTATTAAGGAATTTGTTCATTTTCTCTTAATGGTAAACATATTTGTAATGTCTAGTCTGAAGTCTTTGCCATGTGCTTCAGATAAATTTCTTTGCTTCTCATAGTATTTTGCAGTAAGGTTATTAACTTCTGGAAGAGGTATATATCCTCAGTTGTCAGTGTTTATGCTTTCACAATGAGATCTAGACAATGATTATCACAGAAAGGAGGAGAGAGAGAGAGAGAGAGAGAGAGAGAGAGAGAGAGAGAGAGAGAGAAGAAGAAGAAGAAGAAGAAGAAGAAGAAGAAGAA
>NC_022021.1:35545950-35551057 GCF_000317375.1 Microtus ochrogaster | reverse complement strand
CTAGAAGAAAAAGCCAAAAGGTACAGTGGGAAGACTCGGGTAATCTGGGTCCTTATCAGGAGCTAAAGTTAGCAGGGGGTGAAGTTAGACTGGAAAGAGAAGCTCCGGTTGGTGGGCTACAATAAGGATATATGTAAGTCTGGAACAACTGATAAGCAAGGAGATAAAAATGGCCTTCAAGCATGATGCTCAACTGTCAAAGTTCCATGATGGTTTTCTTATAAGTATCTACATTGCAGTTTTTCATGGATCGATTGGGAAAAGCATATTCCACAGCTGACAATGATAAACTTTACCTGAAAGTGATAGAAAGTTATACTCAGGGTGATGATAGAAATACATCAAAAGATGTATTTGGCTCCTCTATTTAATGACAACTTGATTCACAACTGACTACTTATTATACTTTGGAACTGATAAATCAATGGTCAAGTGTATTTTCCTATAGGAAGCTGAAAATATCCCAAATAGTGAGTAGAAAGTGCCAGATGATTTACCTTCTTCTACCGTACATCAACTTTCTCTTATCTGCAGACTGATATTATAAAGGTTTTCTCACTTTTTATTTATTAATTTCCTTATTAACTTTTTAGCTATTAAATAAATACTTGCATACTGTTCAAGATATTGCACTTTACTGTGCGATTTTTTATTAGTGAAAAAGTAGCTTGCAAAAAATCTTCTGATTGTTTAAATATCTGCATTCAATGACAAGCTATTTGTAATCTAGAATTTTCCTTCAAAGAAATGCTTATATCTTCTCAGATTTTCCACAAAAATCTCAATACTTCAAATGCTAAGAACATTAATCACAAAAATCTTTTTCTCTCAAGTACTAAATTTTCTCACCTAAATATTTTTGTGTTATGCTATATGCTTCAATGCTTTTCACCTCTTAAACTCTGTCCATTATCAAGCCCCAAAACTGCATTCTCTTTGCCTGTTAAGACTTCATTTTCTACTACAATGTCCTTTTTATCAGCATATCTCTTTTTTTAACCTGGATAAGAGTGATTATATCTCATTCTCATATCTGCAAGACTGCAAACCCAGAATCCCACTTTCACATAAGTAGTACATTTAACTGTTTAATTAATAAGTCAAATATTTTATAACCCTCTGTTTCGTTCCTTTAAAATTCTGTTACTAGCATAAACTGTATGTTCAGTGGCCATACTCATTTTGGTCTATGCTACACGAAGGTTTGTTTTCTCTACTTTGTCAGTAGTAACATGGTACTTTATTTGAAAAATACCATATAATTTTTCATGTTTCATTATGTTTACCACTTGATGGAGCAAGAGGACCATAGTTAAATTGCTTAAATTGGCTTACTAGGGTGATAAATCCAAAGGGATAATTGAATCAGTCAGTACTGTTGACACTCATGAATTAAAGTATGGTTGCTTTGTCATAAATGGATCTAACCAACCATCCTTAATCCTGCTGCGTTTTAGTATTGAGAATGACACTGTCTGCAAACCTGACTCTTTCAAATAGAAAATGAAGTTTAATGTTGTTTTACAAAAAAAATGTTTGATAAGATTTTTAAAAAAGATATGACTGTATAGGTTAGTGTTTTTAAAGGTGAGGAGACCAGATATAAATACTCCTAGCCCCCAATTATCTTAATGGTCTTAATGTTGGCAAGATTGTACGTTATTTTCTAACCTTTTCTAATGAGGTATAGTAAAGCCGCTATAAGTGAAACATATCGCCAAGGTGGATATTATTTCTTTAACTTTTTAGTAACATTTACAATAAATTTTAAAGTAATGGGATTCCTTGAAACTTTTCCATATTCGCTATATTAGTACTCCTTCTTTGTCACATACACCTGTTGTTTAGTTAGGTTATATTGCTGTGATGAAACACGTGAGTAGAGCAAGAAGGTAAGAAAATGGTGTCTTTGTCTTACACTTCCGTATCCGAGTCCATCAAGAAGGAAATCATGTCAGGAACTCAAGCAGGACTAGAACCTGAAGGCAGCAGCCGATGAAGAAGTCACTAAGGGAAGCTGCTTTCCAGCATGTTCCTTGTGACTTGCTTATCCTCCTTTGTGGTAGA
Source organism: Microtus ochrogaster (assembly GCF_000317375.1). Taxonomy (NCBI): domain Eukaryota; kingdom Metazoa; phylum Chordata; class Mammalia; order Rodentia; family Cricetidae; genus Microtus; species Microtus ochrogaster. Next base: position 35,548,990 of record NC_022021.1, on the reverse strand, counting down.
ACTTAGCTTCATCATCCTAGGGCTGGTACCACCAACAATGGGCTTGGTCTTTCTCCACCATCGCTTCAGATATAATTAAGAAATAACGAAGAAAATGCACTACAGTCTTGTCAACAGATTAGTTTTAGGGAGCCCTTTTGTTAATTGAGACTCCCCCCTTTCAGATGACCTCTGCTTGTGCCAATTTTATATAAAATATTGAGCATAGTTGACCCTTGGTGACTTTGACATATAAACACCTCACTGTTAAGCTATAACATTTCCTTTGTTGTGCATCCCCAAGATGGCATATTAGTAATGGCATAATCATGTAAAAACTTTTCAAACTTAAAAAGCCCCACAACTTTTACATTTTAAATACTTAAAATTTCAGTTTCTTCAAAATATTCGTTCCCTTTTAAAATCCAAAGTCTTTTGAAATATAATGTCCCTCAACAGCGGGTGCCTATAATTTAGAAAATGGGTTAACACATTCTTACTTTAAGATGGAATAAGCAGATCGCAGTCACAAAAGAAAAAACAAACTCCAGCTGTATGAATAACTCAATGCCAAAAGTCAGGTATCTACTTCCTACCTTCTGGGGTCACTATGCTTGGATCTTCTGCTGTACTTGGGCTGTCCTTTCATGAACAAACTCTCCTGGGCTCTTTTCATGTTACCAAGCCTCAACTCCTCTGCATATGCCTTCTTACCTTCAAAACCATCTTGTATAACTTAGTTGAAGATAAAATTTGTATACAAAATAGGGAGGAAATTTAAGAAACTTTGTGGAAGGTGATCTGTTATTTGATTATTTGAAATAACATTAAGTTCTAATCTGGGTAAAGAAGAATAGGCTCCAAGTCAAGCTGTGAATATTATAAAAGGGAGACACTGAAATGACATCTGCCTACTGGTTCAATAATATACAAATTTCATGGGATTATTCACCACTTTGTGACATGATTATTCTGCCTAAGCTGATGTTGAGTTTTTTTAATATCAGCTTAAACATCTAAATTTCCTATCTTATCATCATATTCTGCCAAAATAGGTATAGTGAAATTATCCTGGAACCTGGTGTACAACATAAGAAACATTTGGTAAAAAAAATCAAAAATAGTCAGTTATTCTTATATATAATAAACTTTGAAATTCTCATCTATAAAGAAGGCTTGATGTCTTCAGGTATAATTATTTACATGTTTTTTATTTTTAAAATAAAGTATTTTTCCTCATATTTTCAGTAGAATGTACAGTTGTTTGAAAGCAACAAGTAATCTTTGCATCATCTGCAATACTGATTTCTCAATTCCGAGATGTTTTTGAAAATAATGCTTCAAAACTAGATAACAGGATAGTTTAGGAAACAGCAATTTTAAATTCTTGTTTCCTTTGTACTTTGTGAAGCAAAACTTTTATTAACAGTTTTTCTTCAGGTGTTAGCACAAGGTGGAATCATGTAATTTGTACTAAGTTTAAAGATAACTGTGTGTGTGTGTGTTGTGCATGCACATGGATGTGTATGCGTGTGTTTCTGTGTGGAGTGTGTGTATGCGTGTGTATGTGTGTGTGTGAATGTGTCTAAATTGTGGTCTCTCTTGAATATGACCAAATACAGAAAATATGGGGTTTGATATCATTATTTTGTTAAGATTTTAAAGTTTTCTTATCCTCTGCCATCCAAAATATATTATCTCAGGCTCCTACATAACAAAACATATCTCCAAAATAGATTTTCATTCTTCTATACCATTAAAAATTCAAGATTTTACTCATTAACAACCACTCAAAATTTTAGTTTAGTCCTTTGTTTTTTTATTTATTTATTTTAATGCCTGTCTGCAGATTATCTTCTGTTTGCTTCACCCTTCTTAAACCTCTTGCCAGAAGTTCAGCCTTTTCCTTGCCCAATGTGGATTTCATATTTTATAATTGTAACAAGCAGAAGTAAACGTGTATGTGTATTCTTTGTTAGATATCTATTTTACTATGTATTGGCCCCTCAGACTTGAATGCTTGTGGAAGTAGGTCATCACTCTCAACAACTAAAATGTCACAGTAACTGTTTGCTTTCTGGCGGCAGTTGTTTTGAAGCCCCATCACTTCCCTATCAACTCTGTAAGAGCAGGCTGCCAGCCAGACATGGCTCATGTTCAGTGGGTCTTCATGACTTGCCTCAACCATTTGAAATTCTTGGATTCATTTAACATTTTCTGATATTATGAGAAGTCTATTCTTCCAGGTCTGTGTCATATAGAATGAGCCTGTCAAATCACATTTATAAATGTTTTATTACTTCTACTAAATTGACAAGTGCCAGAGGCTATAGAGACAATTATGCAATAAATTATTTTCTCAAAATATTAACTGTTTAAAGAGATGATCATGAATCTGATGCCTATTTTTATACAAGATGTATTATAATTCACTGGAAAAGGGATATATTATGGAAAATTTAGTTAAATATTAAATGAACTGGATTGAAATATTTTACATATATAAGTATATACAGAATAGGAGGGAATATTATGTTTCCCAATAAAACAGATATTGTAAAACAATTTATGAAATAAGGCTTACCTATATTATATATTGAATATGTTTAGCTCTCTGACTCAGGGAAAAATATTGGTGTCCAAATTTTCAGTATTGTATTAAATGTTTGATCATTTACTGCTATCTTAAATATAATTTCCATATTCCAAATATTGGAATAAAGTGGTGACTAATTCTTCAGTTACTCCTCCTCAGTGCTAGCTTTTTCTTCTGTTGTTGGTAAGTTCAATAACATCTTGGAACCCTGGAAAATTTTCACTCTCTGTTTAGGTATTGGTTTTTGGTCTTGAGGGCATCTTAATCTTACATAAAGTTACATTTGTTTTGTGAAACACCAAAAATAGTTATCAATCACTATTTTCTTCTACAGGTAATATATTTAGTACAAAGTTATTGTATTTTTCAGACCTTAGTGTACTTTAGCTTTTGGTTTTGTCTTTGAAATCACATTGTTGATTTTCTATCTAATCAGAGTGTTAAGAATATGTTTTCTTTTTCTTT
>NC_022021.1:35543485-35545115 GCF_000317375.1 Microtus ochrogaster | reverse complement strand
ATATTCCCAAGAGTGGTATTGCTGGGTCCAGGGGTAGGTTGATCCCGAATCATATCCATATTTTCTAAAATATAAGTCATTTAATTATAAATCTTGGTTGATCTACCCAGATCGGTGTATCACCACAGGGCTGTGGCTTACATGGCTTCTCTCTGACTCTGTCTTCTTTCTGCAAACATTCAGTTTTTTATTCCCTGCTTACCTAAGTTCTGCCCTATCAACAGGTCCGAAGCAACTTCTTTATTAACCAATGGTATTCACAGCATACAGAGGGGAATCCCACATCATGAATCTAAAGAAACAGAGTTATATTGTAATTTGTTGTGTACACACAGCCAAAATGACACCAGAGATATTTCTCTTAATAATTATGTGACACTGAAATAATTTTAAAGTAAACCAGTAATAAATATGTGAAAGCAAAATAATCTAGAAAAAAATCAAAACCTGTAAGATGATGATTTAAATAACAGACTTTGTACATGTCTCTGTAATTTTTCCATTGATGAGGAAGATCATCCAGGAACTTACCATACTTGCCAAACACATGGAAAGAATAATATGGGAAGTATGTCCATATTTGTGCAAGGTTTTATGAAGCACCCAAACCACATTTTTTTGTAAATCTTTGGTTATGAACTGCTTACACTCATATCATTCATTTCATAAGTTATCTCATTATTAAAGCGCTGGGAGTAATAAACTAAAAGATTGACTTTAAATTCCACATTTCTTGTTATTTAATTTATTTAGTTTGTCTCCTAAGTGGTTACTTTAATTCATGCTTTAATCACCGATGATGCAAAAGTCCATTAAATGTCTGACATAGCAGCAAACTCCATGAGATACAAAAATGATCAAATTGGCAAGATATTCTCACAGTTGCTGAAATTGCAGGACTATTAAATGGATGATTAATCCCTTTTTTATTTACCTTAGACCTCCTCTGCAGACCAAAATGCATGCCTGATGTGGCAGTTTGATCAAATGCTTTCTCTGTGTGTTTGCCTTTGAAATGAAATCAGTAAACCACACGGCTGAGTAAATGTCCACAATTTCTGCAAAAATACTCCCTTTAGCTGCAATATGAAACTTTTTTAGCACTTAGAAGCTGGTAAGTGTGTAAACTACAGTTCATAACAATATACCGTACTGCCACAAAGAAAACTGGAATCCTTTCCTTTGCAACAAAGCTATGGAATGAATGTTTACTTTGTTTAGGGCAACAAGTCAGACATAAAAAGACAATCAGCCCATTTGGTTTAGCTACTAAAGTTTATAAAAGGCAGCCTAAAGTAGGAGTAAGAAAAAGGAATGATCAATGAAGAAAGTGAAAAAAATGTTGCATGCAATATGAACACACTGTATGAATTTGTGGAAAAATTTCATTGAGAAAAATCGACACATGTGATTAACTACTGGAGATAATAAAATTTGACTTCTTTAGAAGATTTTTATTTTTAAATAATATGACTTTTTATTATTTTACAAATTTTCACATACATGTGTACAATACTTTTTGACTTCTTTCTTTCTTTTTTTTTTTTTTTTTTTTTTTTTTTTTTTTTGGTTTTTTTCGAGACAGGGTTTCTCTGTGGTTTTGGAGCCTGTCCTGGAACTAGCTCTTGTA
>NC_022021.1:35540929-35543385 GCF_000317375.1 Microtus ochrogaster | reverse complement strand
TTTTTTTTTTTTTTTTTTTTTTTTTTTTTTTTGGTTTTTTTCGAGACAGGGTTTCTCTGTGGTTTTGGAGCCTGTCCTGGAACTAGCTCTTGTAGATCAGGTTGGCCTCTAACTCACAGAGATCCGCTTGCCTCTGCCTCCCGAGTGCTGGGATTAAAGGCATGCGCCACCACCTCCCGGCGCGTACAATACTTTTTGATAATTTAATACCAGTATTCTCTTCTCATTTCTCTAAAACTTCTTTAGCTCAAACAGTCACCCTTGTATTTTGTGTTATTTATTACACCTTCTTGTGACCCAATCAATTTAGTTAGTCGCTTGGTTTAGAGATTATTTTCTTGAGCAATAGTACTATATTAGGGACTAAACCACTGATAACTGAGTCTTTCCGTCCCCTGGCAATCATTAAGTGTTAGTTGTCCCTTTTGTTGTAATATAGCTCATCCATGATGGATTGGTGTATGCCCACTCTTGTGCAGCTCTTTTACAGATAACTACCACTGGTGGTTTCATTGTCATAACAATCATGTTGTACCTAGAAAATCCCATCTTATAGTACTCTTTCCATCCTCTGGCTCTTAAATTCTTTCTAAACATTCTTTCAACATGTTGCTGCAATTAAAGAGCCAGTGATATAAAAGTTTATATATAGAAGATCAATCGAAGCTATTTATTCTCAACACTGAGCTGGCACCCAGTTACCGAGTTTTAGGCAAGGGGCTGGAGGTTAAAATACACAGACACACACAGACAGAGAGACAGCGACAAGGGTCATCCTTGAATTCCCCAAGAATGCCCCCTTTATTGTGTTCAGTGGCAGATTATATTGAGATAGCCACGCCCCAGCCAAACCCACCAGAAACCACTCTCCTGCCATCAGGAACTCCTGAAGGTCTTAGTGCTCAGAGCAGCTGTAGGCACTCAGATCAGGGGAAAACAAGTTGTTTACAATTCAGGATCTGGGGTCTCACTGCTCCCAACATCTCCCCATAGTGTATCTGCATTCACTGATACTAAGAGTGAAACTTCACTCACTAAACTAAGGACAGCATTAATATCTGCATACAAGCATGAATATTCAGAGTCATTTTGAAACATGTCCTTTTAGCAAAACAAGAAATATAGACTTACCAATTGAGCTTTTTACTTCCCTGCTGTTGATCGGTTTGATGGTATAAAACATGATTTACCTCCAGAATAGCAGATTGAATTTAAGTAAATATAAATTGGTTACTTCCAAAACAGTCCTGCCACTACTTCACAATTTGGCACATTTTCTTATGAGGTCAATATTGCAGCACAACCTGTCCACTGCTGGCAAGAACAGTATTATTTTCTTTTCCTTCAGTATATAGAACACTCAACAGCACTGTGATACAAACCTAGCACTTTGAGAACCACTTTGAGAAACAGCACTTTAAGACTCACTGGATTATATTGTGAAACTCGGAGTCAAAATAAACACTTTCCTATTAGCTTTTTGCACCAAGTGTATATTATAGAGTATATAGGACAATTAGTTTATATATGATTATCCTTAGATTATATAATATACATATATAGTAAGCTATATATAGTTACAGCTTCTGTTAAAACTGGAAAAATATATGTTTGAATGGGAAAAAAGCTATTTGACATTTTTCTTTTACTTTTACTTAAAATGTTATTTTCATACAATATATTCTGATTGTGATTTTTTTCCTTCCTTTTCTTCTCATTCTTGTTTCTCCCCACATCAAATTAAAACCCAAAACTTTTCTATATCTCCCAAGAAAACAAATAGGCATATAAAAACAATAATAAAATGAAATAAAATTCAACATGATAAATAAAACAAACAAGAAGAATATAAAACAATTAAACAATAAAAAGCCAAAGATAAAGCACAAAAAGCACATATGAATATAAGGCACATATTTTCTCATGGAAACCTCATAAAACTTAAAGACTAAAAATCATAATATATATGAAAAATACCTATATCATTAAAAAAATATCCTGACAACATTATGGGACAAAACAATTTTCCAAAGTGGATGTCGAGTTTGCTTTGTGCTCACCATTTATTGTGGGCATGAAGCTTCCCCTTAAGACTGTTCCGTTTCTCTAATGAGACTTTAATTTTTTTATATGAAAGTAGTGATTAGTTGGAGATATCTTCTGAATTAGGGATGGGATGTGCTTCTGTGTCTCCTTTAGGCTTTAATAATTTGTTAGGTGCAGATTCTTGCACCTATATGCTTCCCTCGTCTCTGTGAGTTAATATTCATAGTTAATATTTGTGCACGTTCCTCCTCCCACCCCGTTGTGTCTAGAAAGCCTTCATTTCTTGGTGCCTTGATCCCACCTTGAATCTTACACACATTTTCTGCCTCCACTTTCACAGATTTTCCTTAGCCCTGAGAAAAGGAATTTAATAGATACATCCTTTTTGGCACTAGGTGTTCCATGAACTG
>NC_022021.1:35517748-35540823 GCF_000317375.1 Microtus ochrogaster | reverse complement strand
CTCTCTCTCTCTCTCTCTCTCTCTCTCTCTCTCTTTCTCTCTCTCTCTCTTTCTCTCTCTCCCCCCATATTTTCTGTATATGGGTATTTGTATTTGTTCTCATCTTCCTCAAATGGAAGCTTCACTGACGGTGGCTGTGCAAGTAAGAGATCTTTGAGTAGAGCATAATGTCATTAGGAGCTATTTTACTGCTATGTTCTTTTTGTAGAACAATAGTATTTAATTTTTACCATAGGTCTCTGGCATAGAATTTAGTCTCAGGATCTAGGTCACCCAGTATCAGTTATGAGCTCCATCTTGTGTACTAGAACTTAAGTCAAATCACATTTGGTTTGTTACTCCACTATTTTTGTGTCACTATTGTATCAACTTTTCTTTCAGACAGGAGAGTCTTGTAGATAGAAGGGTTTGCAGCCTGTTGTAGCTTGCAAAGTGTCATCTGAAATTATGAATACAAATACACAGGAGAAAATGATTTAGGGAAGCAATGTATTGACTCCTTTGTGTTCAATGCCTTCTGTATATGTTGTTCTCAAAGTTAGGACATTTTCATCAATTTGTGGAGAGCCACCAACAGTCTTTGCAATAGCCTTCATTTTTATGGGTTTCCTATGGGATCCTTTAGCCAAGACCTTGATTTGTATGTAACCCATTCCTGGTACTGACAGCTTCAATTGATAACAAGAGATATACAGTTGGGGGTCGTCTTGTTTTTAAAACACACTTTGCTCTGTCAATATTCACTGTCCTTCATTGAAAATTGTCTAATTACAGAAACATCTGCTTTTGAAAAACATTATAATTTTTTTACAAGTCAACAATATTCAATGGAAACATTTTGCATATTGTATATTCAACTAAACAAATGATCATTTCATGCTTCTTTGATGCTTATCAGGGAGCAAAATTCTTTTGTTGCCTTAAATCTAACAGTTATAATTGTATGCTATTTTATGACTATCTTTAGCTATTCTGTGAATATATTAATTACTGAGTACATAAGCAACATTTTATAAACTTTCATAAAATAATTGCATTGTGTAAGGTATACTGAGCAGAAATGACATTTTAGCAGACAATAAACCTCATTACTTTTTTCTCTTCACAAGAAAAATAATGCTTTCTGATTCTCATTATAGATATGATTTAGTCTGTGTAAAGAATGTAACTGCCTTCTTCTTTTGTATACTTCATCATTGAGTTCAACAAACTACAAGTTCACTTTTTGAGGCAGGTAATATTTGGATCAAAACTTTACAAGAGTATTTTTTATACACACTCATGAAATTTTTCCAATGATTAAAGTTTAATTTGTATCTAATGATTTTATTTTTTTAATTTCATGAACTATAATATAATTCCTACTTCTAAAATAAATATATATATATATATATTTCATATAATATATATATATATATATGTCATGGCCATTCTAACTTTTATTTTTTATATGTATCAAAAGCTTAGGTTTAAAATTTTGACTAATACATACAAGGCCAACATTAATATAAAGAACTTTAAAAGTGATCAAGCTATGCTTTTCTATTACACATGTTTTTTTTTGTATCCATGAATGTTTTATTATAAACTAGTTTTATGGAATGATATATATGAGAACTACAAAAAACAGTTCTTATTCCTAGATTTCTGTTTATTTAAATCTTCGGCTTAGCTGCTGGAGTATTCCTCTTACAGCTCTATAAGTTAATAATGTATCAGGTCAGAAGTTAAAGAAACCTGCTGCAGGTGTTTCTAAAATAAAATAACATTGCTTTATAATATCCACAAAGTTCAAATTAATGTTCCATATAGTAAAATTTAATTATCTAGAATGCTATAGGGGGTATGAGAAATATTGGCTAATTATTATATTTCTTGGATAATGTGAGTATTAGTCATTCGAAAATTCTTGAAGCATAATAAAATTACCTCAGTGTTAAACCCTGCTTAACAGTACTCCTCCAAAGAGAGGCATCTTAGGGTTCTTCAGAGGTAGTGTAAACATAATTATCACCAGCCAGCATGTAAGGGTTTGAGTAGGCTAACAGAGCTGAGGGAGGTAGAATTTCAAATGAACAAGATTATGCTGATTATAGTGGGTGTTAATCACTGGGCATTTAGGATGCTATTTAACATACTCCCCTTTGTAGTTGTATTAAAAGATACCTCAGAAACATGGAAGCAGTGCTGTTTTCTAACTATAGAAGTCACATCTAACACAAACGCAAAAAAAAAGAAAGTGAATGGCTGGCCATTATTGAATACATTCACATTTGGTTAGTTGAAACTTAATAAAAATTTCTCACCACCCAACTGAAAACCCAAAAATTATTACAATTGCATTAAAATATCTTTAAGTAAAACATTATATGTAGCTTGAAACAGTGCTTGAATTAATGATCTTGTATATTAAAACATAAACATACAGAACAGAGAAATAAATATTCACACATATCTACTTATGTGTACATAGAGAGATAACATTTTCTACAAGCTTTGTTTACCATTTAATTAAAATATGTATTTCTGTTGGGTGTCTTGTGCTATTTTATTAAATTATTAGGTAAATAAATAAAAACTAACCTGGAAGATAAAGGACTGTTTTATGGAAAAAGAAAAAATATTTTTATTACACTAAATGGGTCAATAATAATATAGAAATAAAATGTTAATATGTCCCTTTGCTTTAGTTGTAATAATTAATTAATAATATATTTTAAAGTCAATATAAATCTAACAACAGAGGAAAAGGAAGTCTTACCCACTTCTCTGGACTCCTATTTGAAACCTGGACAAGAGATTATAGATTTATGTCTTTTTCTATTTTGCTGTTTATTTCAAACACCAGTGGTAGGGCAATAGGGAACAGTCCCTCTAGCCATACTTGATATATCCAACATTTTTTGTGTTTTCTTTGTTTTTATGGATGTACGGAAGAAGAGTCCTGAAGACTGTCTTGCTTATATGCCCAAGAGTGGTTTTACTGGATCTTGAGGTAGATTGGTTCCCATGTTCATGAGCATCCACCACTTTTGATTTCTGTAGTGGCTGGAAATTTTGCATTCCCATCAACATCTGATGAATGTTTCCTTATCACCATATCCCAACAACTTTAGCTATCAATTACTTTATTGGTCTTATCCATTCTAACATCTATCTCCAGCAGAGCTATATGGGTTCTCTGTCTCTGCCTCTTTCTCCCATAATTCAGCTTAATTATCCCTGCCTTGCTCTGTGTTCCCCTATAGCTCTGCTATAGGCTCAAAGAAATTCCTTTATTTATCAGTGATAATCACAACAGACAGAGGGGAAATTCCACATCACCACCCCTTTTTTGTTAAAATAAAAAGGAAGGTTTTAGCTTTAACATAATAAAAATTACATATAACAAAACAGATCTCAAGCAATAATTACACTTATAATATTTATATCTACTTTATCTTTTATCATAACTAAAGAAAACTATAATTATAACTATCTTTCTGTTCTTCAACTCCATCAAAGACTGCAGAAAGATATAATATTACCTAAGTAAACAGTAAGTACATTTTAAGCAACTTTCAACACTCTAAAAATGACAGAGACATCTTGCTGTCTTGACAGTCACCCAAAGTTCTTCTGTACCATTGGGGCATCCATCTTCAGCCTACAGACCCATAATATTGAGCAGACTTTTCCATGAAACAGGAAATTTCAAAGACAGTTCCACCTATATTGGCAGTTTGTCAGTCACTTTTTTCTGTGTCCTGCAGAATGCCTAGCAGAACCTTTCAGGAACTCAAAAGGATAGTCTCACCTTTAGGCAAGTTCAGTAGTCATTTCTCTGTGGATCCTGCATGTCCAGTTCATTAAGCAGTCCAGGAAACAGCAGTTTCTTACTCAAATGGCTAACCAACTCCATAATGAGTATCTTTGATGCCCATCTTATTCTTGAAGTACATTGGTGCTGCCAGGAGCGTATTTGTCTCATTATCATGAAAAGTCCTAAGTTTTTAAAACATTTTAAATGTGATATTCCATAGGTCATTGAAAGGTTTAAAGATTTTCTAACTGAAATATATCTCTGTTTATCCAGAAAACCTAACTAACATGACTACATTCTAGACAATTATAGATGACTATCTATTGAACTGTATTTCTTAATTATACATTACATTTTTAATGAGCTGCACAAACGCAATACCTTAATCAAGATCAGAAATACATATACACAGTATAACAAAATTGACCTTAAATTTGTATCAATAAACCAAGATCCATACCAATGCAAATACCTATAACATATTACCCATTAAATGTAAAGAAACATTTACAAATAATATTTGGAAATATGGGCATATTTCTGTGTCCAAACTTATTCATGCTATTTATTGGGCAAAATAAGTTTTTTTTTTTTTTTTTTTTTTCAAAATAAGTTTTTGAGGGATATTCAAAGCAAACTTTCAGGGGTTCTTTGTCCAACAAACCACATTAGTCTTAAAAGATTCTACAGGTTATCATCCTTTGTGGAAAGAAAAGAAGAATCTCTTTTCCAAAGCAACATTCCTTAGACTCAAATTATTAAAATCAAAATACCTTTACATTGCTTTAGCTTAGCAGCCTTTCCTTGCAGGCTTTGTAAGTATCTGAGAAAATTACCCCTCATTCCCAAAAATGAATTCCGAATGATTGTCTTGTTTAGAGAATTGGTTACAAGTTATTATGGATAATGATCAGGTAAAAGCTAAATATAGGAGACTAGATTCAGAGTTCTTGTTTTGAAAAAAGAGGTGAAGTGGGACAATGGTCTTGTTCCCTGTAAAGACTTGTCACTTGTATTTCTTTAATAAAATGCTTATTGGCCAGTAGACAGGCAAGAAATACAGGCAGAACAGGAGAATTCTGGAATGATGAAAAGCTCAATCTGCAGTTGTCACCCACACAGAGGAAGCAAGATGAGAATGCCTCGCTGATAAAAAGTACCAACACAGACAACAATTATGGGTTACTGTAAGATATAAGAGTTAATAAGAAAGGCTGAGTTAATAGGCCAACCAGTTTATAATTAATGTAGGCATTTGTGTATTTCTTTAGGACTGAATGGCAGTGGGATCGAGTGGTACAGAAAGCTCTGTCCACAGAGAGTGAGTGAGCACTGTCTCCTCCCATGTTATATTCCTCTCTAGTCCGGGAATTAGAAGTGTGCAACACTACTTTCTAGTTTCTATGGAAAACTAATATGGCTTCGGGGATTAAATGTGTGTATCCCCACTGCCTGGTTTGTAAGACTGAACAGGGTGGCTGTTTTACTCTCTGATCTTCATTAAAATACCAATAAAATATTCCTACAATATTTAGCACAGTTTGGACTTTGGATATTGAAATATTTTCCATTTTGCTCTGTAATACAGACTGAGAAGCAATGCCATTATTGTCTTAGATATTCAACATTCAAAGCTCAATACTAACCAACCTCTTTTCCTTACAATATTAGCATTCTTTAGATATAGCATATAAGTAACAGCTAAAAAAATATCCTTTGCTATTATATATGGATGTCACATTGCATAATAAAATCATAAATCAATAAACAGTCAAGAAAAAAAAAAGGTTTCTTGAATTAATTGCTTAATTGTAAGGCTGTCCCAGCATGTTTCTTTCTGCCCTGGAGAATCTTTGCATACTTACCCTTTTGCTCAATCAGCTGACAAATGCAGAAATGCAAGAAAGCCTAAGATACTGAGAGCGCATAATGATCAAGGGCTTGGTCCTGAAAAAGGCATTTAGCATTCTCTCAGAAGACCTGAGTACAATACAGAAGAGAGGGACAGGAGAGAATGTTTGACCTTTCTAACCTCAACCAGATAAGTTTCTCTTCGAACTGGACAGCAGATATTCATCACTACTCAAAAATCTGAGAAGTTATGAAATTCTTCATACCAACAAAAGGACATTGAAATACACATGCGCTTATTAAGGGTTTTTGTTGTTGTTGTTGTTTTGTTTTTCAATTTGGCATTAAGGCAAGTTTGGAGGAGGGAAGTAAATTAATGAATTGCTTTCCTCCAAAAGATTGGAGCATATTCTTAGGGTAGTTTCTTGATCGGTGTTGATGTGTTGGTCACAGTTTCCTGTGCGTGGTACCCTGTGTCAGTGGGACTGGCCGTATTTAAAAGCATGTTGAGTGACATCTCGAGAGAAAGACAAAAACCAGCTATCCACACAGGGCTTGTTCTGCCCCTGCATGAAGCCCTGCCCTGACTTTCCTCAGTGATGGAATGTAATCAAGACTTTCAAAACAAATAAGCCAGTTTCTCATCCTAAATTGATCTTGGACCATGATTTATTACAGTAATAGAATGTAACAAAACTAAGATACGTTCACTTCGAACAAGGCTGAGAACCATCAAGACTGATGAAAAGGGGGAAAGGAAGAATACTGGAGATTGGTTATTGTGGTTTGAATAGAAATGGCCTCCACAAACTCATATATTTAAATATTTTGTCATTATGAAATAGTACTACTTGAAAGAGCATACAAGGTATGTCCTTGTTGGAGGAAGTGTGTTACTGGTGCTTGGAGTCAGGGTTTCAAAAGCTCAAGTTAGGGACAGTGCTTCACCTCTTGCTCCCTACAGATCTGGATGGAGAAGTCTCAAGCTACGTCTCAAGCATCAAATCAACCTGCCTGCTTCACAACATGATAACAATGAACTGAATAGCTGAACCTGCAAGCAAGCCCCAATTTGAGGCTTTCATTCGTAAGAGTTGCTGTGATCATGGTGTCTCTTCATATCAATAGAACGTTAAGACACTGGCAATAGAGGAAAGTGCTATGAAATGCTTCCCTCTCGACATTGCATAGTTGTGGTGGCCTACATAAGAACTTTACAAGATCAAGTTAGTCAAAATTCTGTTATGGGTGAGAGGCATGCTGGTGAGGAACTATAAATGGTTGATGGTGCCTTGGGGAGGGATAGTCATTTTTCTTTGAGTTCTGACTACTGGTAGATAGCCCTTGTACCAGTGGATTACTCTAATCACATATACAAACACCACTACTAATTTTAATGTTATAAACAAATAAGGAATATCATATGAAGTTTGAAAGATAGTTTCAAGGTAGTCCAGGAAGAACTGAAGGCAGAAAATGTATGGTGGGCATGATTGTGATGAAATTTTATGTATCTTTTCAAATATCTACAGTTTCATGTTACATAGGAAAAAGTACAATCTGAGAGATGAAAAAAAGTCTTTTATTAATGAAAATTGATATTGTTTATTTTTGTTGATGTTGAGGGGATATTTTTAAATTTCCAAATAATGGTGAATCGAAATATAAAGCATTTAAGGCTTTGGTTTTTCTTGTTTCTCTTCTATTTGATATGACTGGTATACATCAGATAATCCATTGTATTAAAAAATGAAGAATCATAACTTTCAGCTAAACAATAGGTTACCTATCTTTGCTATTTCTCTCTTCCTGAACTATTTGTCCTTAGGTTTGATCAGTACTTTGATCTTGACAGCATGTCAATGGCCCTTGCTTCTTATGACTGTGTGACCTCTACCTGACAGCCAGTTTTTATATGTAGACATTACTTGCATTTAATTCGTCTTACTTCTATGATCAAACTTTCATCAGAACTGACATAATAAATTGATTTAAAATAAAATTTTCTCTTTACATTTGAGATTCCAAACTCTTCTGAATGTTTTTCTCAATTCTGTATTCACCAATTACTACAAATAACATTCTGAATTTATTACATCTAGTGACCACTTTTTTCTAAGCTATTTCATAAATACTTAATATAGTTCAACCCAAGAGGATAATCCTCCCAGGTAAATGAATTGATTTCCAAAAAAATATTTTTATGAACACGTCACTTCATTTGGTATAGACAACTTGGCATAAATTCCAGAATATCAACACTGTACTTAATTTTGGGAATAGTTTTATTTCAAATCATGTTTTCAAAAATTAATACTAAAAACATATAAGTAAAGGTTGCGAATTTTGCTCTGTCAGTAAAGTCTTTTCATGTAAATATAAGCTTTTGAATATAATTTAGAGAAGCCACATAAATTCTCAATATAGTGGAGCACAGCTATAATCAGAGTCTTAAGCAAGTGAGAAGTTACTGTCTCAAAAGTAAGGTCGATCATTCTAAAAAAAATTGACAGCCTATTAGAATTCTGCCCTTCATATGCATACACACATATATACATTCCTGCTTAGCTTCCAAACACAAAAAGCATAAATAAAATAACTGCTGTATTGTCAAACTAACAAAAGAGTATTTAGTACTGGGAAGATGAAATGTCAGCAGTATTTGCGTATCAAACATTAATTTTACCAAAATCCAGACTTTCTGGTGTGTTCTTGCAATCCCTGGGCAGGAAAGAAGGAAAGACGGATTCCTGGAGTTCCCTATACTGTGTGCCTTGCAGACTTCACTAGCCTCAGGCTTAGTCAGAGATAATGTCTCAAACAATAAGATAGGCAGTACTTGAGGAGTGACACCTCATGGTTTTTAGCATTTTTACGAATGTCTGAACAAACCAATTAAGTTCAAACATATCCATGCATAGATATCAAATAACAAATACAATAATTATATTTAGTGGATTCACATGGCAACCACTTTAACTAAAGATCTGGAAGATATGGTGAATAGAAATTATCATCTAGAAGCTGGCAAAATTAATTTCTAGGGGTTTCATCATGCTTAGTATGACTTCCTATTCACTGAATATTTTAGAACACTGCAGGGGCAGAGGTTTGCTTATAGATCTGTGTTTGATAGACTTACAAATATTTTCTGTTCAGAAGAACATATCACCTGTCAAGTTTATTATTCTGTAAAGAATAAATATACACTTGCTGTTACATCTAACACAACTGTCTTAGCATGACAGTTTTGTTGAATCTCTCCTTTTTTATACAATTACTTTACATCTGCTCCAGAACTTAAATTCATCTTAACATCTTATTTTTCTCCTGTTCTCTAATGTAATAAATAAAGTATTTGGCACATGTATACCTTATTTTTATACAAAATCATATTAATGTTTGGTAAATTAGATCATTTTCTGAAGGTAGTATTATAACATAGATTTTAAAATATTCCTTTGAGATTTAGTGTGACATACTGTTTGTAATAACTAGTTGAAACATAAAAATATACTGCTTTCTTTGGTGTTGTCTCAAAATATTCTTGCTCAATTGTTGGGGCCTTCTTTCCATCTTAGCTTGTTAACAGAGAAACGAGGTTGAAGGGGCAATAGAAAGCTTTGTCTACAGACCAGGAGCACCAGCAGAGACAGCCCTCCAAGATACAGATTTTGGTGAGTCATCTTAACTTCATTTTAGAGCATGGAAAAATTATAGGATGGGTGAGCATTGAGGACAAACCCTAATTTTTCATTAAGTGACATGCTTCTATCACAAGGGTTAGGATGTGGCAGTAGGGTCCTATAGCAGAACTTTTTGGTGTGGGACAATTGTATTCTGTCAATTATGTTTTAAATAAACGCTGATTGGTCAGTAGCCAGGCAAGAAGTATAGGCGGGACAACTAGACAGGAAGTAGAGGCGGGTCAATGAGAGCAGAAATATTCTGGGAAAAAGGAAGATCTTTCTGTGGCTGTGAGCCCGACACAGAAGAAGCAAGATGTGACTGTCTCACCGAAAAAGGTACTGAGCCATGTGGCTAATATAGACAAGAATAATGGGCTAATATATGTTATAAGAGTTAATAAGAATCCTGAGCTAAGGAGCCAATCAGTTTATAGTTAATGTAGACCTCTGTGTAATTTATTTTTTTAATATTTATTTATTTATTATGTATACAATATTCTGTGTGTATGCCTGCAGGCCAAAAGAGGGCACCAGACCCCATTACAGATGGTTGTGAGCCACCATGTGGTTGCTGGGAATTGAACTCGGGACGTTTGGAAGAGCAGGCAATGCTCTCAACCTCTGAGCCATCTCTCCAGCCCCCCTCTGTGTAATTTCTTTGGGACTTAATGACTGCAGGAACAAGGCAGGACAGAAACCCTGACAACAACTCCTAGCACAAATATTCTAGCAAGAATCTGTGCCAAAGTCCAAGCCAAAGATGTATAAGGCAGGAAGTTTAGAGTCAGGCATTTGATCTAGATGCTGTTTTCTGATAAGGTCAGTCCTCCAAGTCCAAGGACATTCCCCATATAAGGGCAGATGTAGAGCATGAACTTTTGCTGAGGAGAAAGCAAGTTTTCATATTGTTGAGCTATTGAGTTAAGCTGTAAGCCCTGAGACAGTTGCAAACTTTACCAGTCAGCAATGTATTTCCACTCTCCATTTGGCCAGCTTTACAAGTCATTCTTTTATTTTCTATTAAACTTTCATAAATATATGCAACATATCTTATTTCCACCCCTATTCCTTTCTACCAATTTCCCCAGGGGCCCTTCCATCACATCTGCCTTCAAAGATTTTTGTATTCGAGAAGTATACCTGTTAGAATTTTGAGTCTATATGACCAATCAAAGTTCATACTTTGACATTCCTATTTAATGCTTCACATTATTCCAATTCATAGCAATTATTGGAATATAATTAAGACAAATTATTTTATTTACTTAACATTCCTTTTGTTCTGTTTATTCAGCTCTCCTGTTGAGGCCCAAAACTGTTTGCATTAATTCAAAGTTGTTGACAACAACTGTGGTTACACACACTGACGTAGGGTGTTTTGAACATTAAGATAACCCATACAGGTAGATGTATTCAACCCTGACCAAAGGTCAGAGAATTCAAGCATTATTCTGCTCCTTCTTTTGAGAAAGGGTGTTTGACCTAAAGAGGGACTACCTTCAGGATACTAGGTCTAGGGGTGGGTTCACTGCCTAATAACATAATGCTTTTCTAGTAAATTAATGTCTCAAAGCATTGAAGTAAGTCCCTCTTCTAGCAGTCCTTTGTATCCTGTTAAATCAGTCTTTTGCTTCTTCCTCCTTTTGTGTTGGGGAACAAAAGTGTATGGAAAATTAAACATGAGTGAACTCAGAAGTAAGAACTCAGTGCACAGGAGAAACTGATTGGCCCTTGCAAACTATCCTGTCTCTGTGATTCAATCTTATCTCTTTTCTTCCTACTTAACATTTTCTTTTTTTTCCCTTTTTTTTTGTTTTTGTTTTTGCTTGTTTGTTTTGTTTTGGTTTTTCAAGTAAAGGTTTCTCTGTGTAGCTTTGGAGCCTGTACTGGCATTCACTGCAGACTAGCCTGGCCTTAAACTTATAGATATCCACCTGCCTCTGCCTCCCCCATTCTGGGATTAAATGCCTGTGTCACAACCACAGATTTACTTAACATTTTTTAATCCTCAGGATTATACACTGGAACATAGGAGCTCACCACAGCTAGGATCGCAGCACAGCTCATTCCAAAATGGTGGCTAACATCACTCTCCCATTTCAAAACCTGGGATTATTGATCTTTAGAATTCTCCTCTTCTAATTATTTATTTTTTAGACTCATGTTATGTATATATTCTATTGATTGGATTCTTTCACTTAGTTAAATCCATCCATGATTCATCTATACCTTTTAGTGCATTGATTTTATTCAACTTTACCATACTAATACCTCATTGCCTGGAGGCACCATTGTTTTGTTATCTATTGACACTAAACCAAATCATTTTTCATTTCAAATTTGGGTAAATTTAAAGAAATTCAGTGAAAATATATATGTAAGTTATTTGATAAACATTTCTGAATTATTTGGGTACATAGAAAGAAGTATTATTATTGAGTTGTATGGTACAAATTAGATCAGTTTTGTAATATACTGTCAAACTCACTTATAAGTTGTCTGCACATTGTAATTCACAATAGGAAGTATGGAAGGCTAACTTGTCACCCCTTACTATGATGTGGGAATTACCCTCTGTATGCTGTGAATACTAATGGTAAATAAAGAAGCTGCTTTGGGCCTATTGCAGTGCAGAATATGGCAAGGTAGGAATTCCAAGCAGATAGAAGAGGAGAGAGTAGGTGGAGTCAAAGTGAAGTCATGTAACTGCCAAAGGAGACAGACATTGGAACTTTTCCTGGTAAGCCATAGCCACATGGTAATACACAGATTAATAGAAAAGCGTTATTAGTTAGCCAGGAATATGGCTAAGTGATTGGTCAATCAGTGTTTTAATTAATACAGTTTCTCTGATTATTTTGGGTCTGGGTGGCTGGAACAAAAGGGTAGCCTCCGCCTACATTACTATCATTTAGTAATATTCCAGTCTCAGGCTTTCCATAGGCATGCACTGTGTTTTATATTGGTCTTTATATGCATTTTCTGAATGGCATAGTGTGGGCCTTTATATTCCTATTCTTATTTAATGTTTGCATGTGTTCTTGCAGCCTTTCAGAAATCTCTGTTCCATTTTAAATTTAGTTATTATTTCTTTTTGACGTGGAGCTATGTTTCTATTTGAATTTTATATAAAAGTTCTGATGCAAAAGTATTTCACAAAATGTTTTGTCCCAGTCTGTTTTTTTGTCTGCCCATTTTCTTATTGTTTCCTTTCACTGAGCAGTTGCATTCCATTTTAATGATGTTCAGCTTGGCAATTATTTACTTTTTAAATTTATCTTTGATTTTATACTTAAAAATCATCATCATATCCAATGCCATCCATATCTTCCTATTTTACACTCAAGAATGATTATAGATTTGCATTCTGTATTTAATATTATGATGTATTTTGAATTAGTTCTGCAAAGGTTATAAGGTCTGAATCTAGATAGGTTTTTATTTGATAGAAACTTGAAGTTACTATAATAACTATTTCCTCTTATCTTACTTACCTAAATTGGATTCAAAATTCTTGACTAGATTAATCAATAGAATTCTTGCCACTGCGTGATTAAAATTCAACATGACCATTTAACTTTAGCACTAAATGTAAAATGTTAAAGAAAAGCTATCCAAAGTGGTACCATCCTGCAGTCTCAGTGCTTGGCAGGCTTAGGCTTGAGACTCATAGTCTTATGGAAAACTTGTCCTATAGAGAGAGATTCGGTCTCAAAACAACCAAGAAAAATAGGAAAAAAAACTACAAATAAACCCTCAAACAATAACAAAAGAAATGCTAAAAGAACGAAACAATGCTTGCTCATTGTGATTAGGACTACAAAGAATGTTATAAACTTACCAACAGATAAATTATTAATAACCCATTCTACTTTTCTTCCATAAGGTCATTTTAACATGAAAATGATAATGGATTACTTAAAGTGTTTCTTAAATCATGAAAAATGTCCACAACTACTTACAGGAATTTATGTGGCATGTGAATTACTCTCTATAGTCATGATAAGAAAAAGTAAACAGGAAAAGAAATCAAGTGTGTAAAGTTGTTTTCTATTTGGGGTATTTTTGATCAGTAATTTTATGGTTTACACTGAATGGATCTGAGAGACTTAGGTATTTGTTTAAATATGGCTTTGAGCACTGAGAGAGTACAAACTTGATACACAATTTGCAGCTAATGATAGACTGAATAAAGCTGATTGCTTTCTGTAATAGGAGTGAAGTATGCTCACTGCTTCAAAGGCCTTACAATGATACAGTCCCCCAAGAGAGAAAGAAACGTTCTTGTTTGATGGTCTCCTCATTGACACATTGAATTCACTCAGGTCTCTCTAGACACCAGCTGATTCATTTGTTCTCATGGAGTTTGTTGATGTCTGTCTTCCGAAAGGAACTATATCATTTGAAATGTGTCATGCTGGATATTCTGCCTGATGTCCTCTACTGAAGAACTCAGAATTTAAAATCTTCTGAAATTTTATGTTCGGTTGTTAATTTTCTCTGTCTCTCTGTTGTTTCTCTATCTCTGTCTCCCTCTATTCCTTTTCATCAGTCACTGAATCTGCCACTCTTATACACAGAGAGAGACAGACATACACTTATGGAGAGAGAGAGAGAGAGAGAGAGAGAGAGAGAGAGAGAGAGAGAGAGAGAGAGAGAGAGAGAGAGAGAGAGAGATTGAGAGATTAGAATGCTTCCCTAGTTCCCCAGCAAACTCTGCCTAAAACACCATTTCACTCATCAAAGTGTCACATCTACTTCTACATTATTTTTCTCTTTGTCAAACCAATTTCATTCACTTTCTGTTGACAGGTTTTCTCTGTCTTTGTGAGGAAAAACAACCACAAACAAAACTGATGTAACTGGCAGCTGGCTTCTGTATTGGAGATCTTAAGAATAAGAGATTAAAATCATGTGGCAACAGTAATCAGAGGAGGTGCTGAGGGAATTAAAACTGATACATTTCAATTACAACATTACCGTTTATTTATTTACTGCTGAAGGGCTAGTCTTTTAGAGAACCAAACAAAAAAAAAGAAAGTTACTTTGTCTGGACTGGTTGCTGTGGGAATGTCAACCAGTGGGATTTGATGGCTTGCCATTTCCGCCTCCAGCACTGTGTCGCTTTCCAGCAACCCTTTTCAGTCATGAAGTGAAACTTCCTCATGTTTATATGATCAACACCTGCTAAGGGAAATCACTTCTTTTCTAGTCTACACTTCAGTCCTCCTTTTGGGAAGTTACAGAAGAATACTGCTTGAAATTATCTTGTATATGCCAACCTAGCTGGCTTATTTTATTCTCTGGCTTCTTGGACTCATGTTACATTAAATTATCCCTTATTTGTTTTGTAGGAATATGAAATCTGGTTATCATATGGCAAGTGTTTTTCTCACTGAGCTGTCTTCTCAACACTCTTTGTTTGGTGTAAATGTGTATGAGTGTACATAGTATATTTGTATATATGTGTTTTGGGGTTCCACTGACAGTGCATGCATGTATGGATGAAAAACCAGTTTGCCTCTAATATCTTCTTTTCTCACTCATCACCTTATTTCACGAGACAGCTCCTCGCCCAGATGTCATACCTTGTAGTTTGCATTAGCTTGATTGGCCAGTGAACCTTGGGATCTGCCTGTCTCTGTGTCTGTTAGACCTTGGATTTTTATCACGTATCTTAGTGTCTGCCTATTATAGGGCTATAGGTGCTAAACTCAGGTCCTCTTCCTTTACTGTAAAACATTTCATTTGAAGACACATCCTTTCATACCTAAGATGTGCTAGTATTTTTAAGTTTGTTATGATAGTTACTGTGATATATATTATAGATATGTTGGTGGGTGCCCATAGATGACAAAAGAGGACAACAGATTCTCCTGATTATTATGTCATCACACCACATTTCCCTTCCAAACCCCTCCCATGTATCTCAACTTGCTTTCTTCAAATTCTTGGTTTCTTATTTCATTAATTGTTACATACATATATACATATTTGAATAATATATAATATAGCTACACACACAAACACACATACATACATATATATATATATATATATATCCCTAAGTATATAAGTGCAACCTACTCAGCATAATTTTACTTGCATATCTGTTTTCACTTCTATGAATATACTCACTCTTATTTTTCTTTATGAACATGATCAGTGTTAAACTTTCATACTACAGTTCATGACCATACACCCATGCACTAAATGTACTTTGTGAACTTAATAAATAATTATAAAAATAAAACATGAAGATGATTGGGATATATGATTGATGGTGTGGTTGGACCCTGAGAAAAGTGTAGATGCAGTGTGGGGGTGAATATAATCAAGACTGAAGAGTGAAGAAGGATTTCTGAACATTATTAAAATGGCAGTATCATGTAGACTGAATCTTAGGGAACACGATTCACTATGTATTCTAGGAGGTTCCCATCCTGCTCAGTCCCATAATAATCACACAGAAACCGTATTATTTGCAAACCTGTTTGGCCAATAGCTTAAGTGTATTTCTGGCTAACTCATATCCTACACTAACCCATCACCATTAATCTTTGTATCATCACTTGGCTGTAGCTTACAGGGTAACGTTCTGTTCTGGTGTCTGTTTCCCGTGTGTGTGGGGGGGCGGGGGGGTTACATGGCTTCTCTCTGACTCTGCCTTATTTCTATCAGCATTCGGTTTAATTTTCTCCACCTAGCTAAGTTATGCCTTTCTATTGGCCAAAACAGTTTCTTTATACAAAAACCAATAAAAAATCCGGGTGGTGGTGGCGCACGCCTTTAATCCCGGCACTCGGGAGGCAGAGGCAGGCGGATCTCAGTGAGTTCAAGGCCAGGCTGGTCTAGAAGAGCTAGTTCCAAGACAGGGACCAAAAAGCTGCAGAGAAACCCTGTCTCGAAAATCCAAAATAAATAAATAAGTAAATAACCAATAAAAAAAAACCCAAAACAACAAAAAAAGCAACACATATACAGACCTCCCATACCAACTATGGAAAGAAATAGTATCACTCACAACCCAGTTCTGTTAGGAGCCTATTTGCATTACCCAGTCATCCCATTTCTTGTTCAAATCCTTTAAAAATTTTGAGAATAAACCACTGGGGAAAGCCTTCTAATTATCACAGACAGCACTAGACTCCTCAACAATCCAAAAGGTCAGTCCAAATAGTGCTCATTACTCAGTCTGTATTATGCTGCCTCTCTGAACTATCTTTATCCACTAACTTTCCCAATAATCTTAATCAAACTGTTGCCTGCTGTTTTCTCAGACAAGATGCCAGTAACAGTATGTGTACATGATTCTAAGGATATATTATTACTTTTGTCATATTTGACATTTGCTGGATCTTGAGGACATAGACTACTTGGCTTCACTTTCTGTATTTTTTTCATACTTTATAAGTACAAAATGATGTGCTAAATGTGGTCAAAGTTTTCATCTTCTACAAATAGCATAGAAACAATTACTTGCTATTTGGATCTAAGGTCTCTCTTGTTGTATTATTCATGCCTATGTCAATGTGCACTTTGATACTTCACTTTATGGTTTTCTATTAACTGGGTGACATATACCTGGAATATAGCCTCTGGAATGAAAATGAGTTTGGCTGGGTTTTGCATAATCAGGAGTTTTGCCAATGACTTCAGTGAAAGGCAGCAAGAGGTATTGGCAGGACTGACGGTCCAACCTCCAACATTTTCCCTACTTGATTAAAACTGTTTGCCAGTCTCTGGCATTGCCTCCCTGGCTTGGAGCAGAAACAAACACTAGGATAGTAGCTCTCACAGAAACATCTTCAGTCATGGCTTCCCAGAGCTGATCCAGCTGACCTTGGCTTCTACATCATTAGCACTGTGTCATGGTGTGTCCTTCCTGGGGAATATTATCTTTGATCCAAAACATGATTTATCCAAATATGTCTCAAACTAATTTGAGCTTGAAAAACCTCTGAATTTTGAGTTGTTTTTTACAATTTAGTTTTGTTTATATCTACTATATTAATCATTTATATATATATATTACAAACTTATAATTATTTAACTATAATTATATTTAAAACTATTGGCTATTATAATGTCTTCTTTATTTATTTGCTGTTCTCAATTGCTCAATACCTTTTCAGACTCAAATAAAATAAAATTTTACCAAGCAAAATATTTATCCAAATGTACACTTTTATATTATAAATTTACATATTAATAATACCTTACATATAAAATTGAGAAAAGATAAAGATAGAAACAGAGAGAGTCAGAGGGAGAAACTGAGAATAATAACAAAATTTCTATTTTTGCAAAATAAGTATTCTGCCTTTTGGTAATTGTAATAGAATTAACTTCCCAAAATATAAAGTACAGTGGAAATATGGAGTATACACCAAAGTATTTTTATCTAGTTCATATTATCAATAATTTATTATTTATTCATTTTTATTTTTAATATAATAGCTCCAGTTCCCCCTTCCTCCCCTCCTGCTTCTCTCACCTTCCCATCGTTCAACAACCCATCTGCTCTTCAGAGATGGTAAAGTCTCTCTTGGGGAGCCAACAAATTCTCTTGCATCATCACATTGAGGCAGGACCAAGGTCCTCCCCCTTGGGTCTAGTCTTAGCAAGGTTTGTCTACATAGAAAATGGGCTCCAAAAAACCAGCTCATTCATTACAGATTGCTCCTAGTCCCACTGCCAACATACCTAAAACCTGCCCAAACCATCCACTGTCACCTGCTTTCAGGGGTGTAGATTGGTCTTTTGCAGGATTCCTGATTGTCTGTCTGAAGACAGTGAGCTCCCAATGGTTCAGATCTCTTTTCTGTGTGTTTTCTCATCATGGTCTTGATCCCTTTGCTCATGTTATTGCTCCTCCTTCTGTTCAGCAGTACTCTGGAACCTCTGTACAGTAGATAGCTTCATACCTAAGCACTCTGCCTCTGAATCTCTGCATCTAATTCTGTCAGTTATTGGATGAAGATTTAAGGAGATCAGGTCTATATCCCCTTCCTAGGCTGATCCACATATGTCTCTTTTAGGGTCCTCTTTGTTACCTAGCTTCTCTGGGGATGTAGACTATAGGCTGGCCATCCTTTGTTTTAAGCCTAATATTCACTTAAGAGGAAGTACATACCATATTTGTCTTTCTGGGTCTTGGTTACCTCATTTATGATGATTTTATTTTTACCTCTACTTGCCTGTAAATTTCAGCCTATTGTTTTTAATTTCTGAGCAGCATTGCACTGTGTAACTATACCTCATTTTCTTTATACATTCTTTGATTGAGGGGCATTTGGGTTGATTCCATGTTCTGTCTATTATGAGTAATGCTGCTGCTATGAACAGATTTGAGCAAATGTCTTTGTGGTATGAATGTGCCTCCTTTGAGTTTATGCCTAAAAGGGTGTGAATGGGTTTTGAGGTAGATTGATTCCTAATTTTCTGAGAACAAGCCGTAATAATTTCCAAAAGTGGCGGTGCATGTTTATATTCCCACCAGCATTTGAGGAGTGCTTCCCTTTCTCCACATCCTCTCCAGCAAAAGATGCCAATTGTGTTTTATATCTTCACCAGTCTGACAGGTGCAAGATGATATCTCAAAGCTGTTTTGAATTTCATTTCCCTGAAAGCTAAAGATGTTGAGCATTTTCTTAAATGTCTTTAATCTATTTGAGTGTCTTCTGTTGAGAATTCTGTTTTAAACAGTACGCCATTTTTAATCAGATTATTTTATATTTTGGTGTTTAATTTCTTGAGTTCTTTTTATACTTAGGAGATGAGCCCTGGGTCAGATGTGGGGTTGCTGAAGATAGTTTTTCCATTCTGAGCACTGCCAGTTTTTCCTGTTAATCATGTCCTCTGCCTTGCAAAAGTGCAGTTTTTGCTGGTTTATTGAAGCTGCCTGTTGTGTGATTTTTTTTTCCCTTGGGGGACGGAGGGGCATGGAAGCAATGACATGGACTCTGAGAGATTCCAATGCAGAAATTCTCTCTTTTTAAAAGGTCATGGATTTTTTTATGGGGTTAGAGAAATCAAGCTGCCTCAGGAATGGTTCTGGTTTGTCCTTTTGAAGCTGGTGTTCACTGCTGGGGTGTTGTGATTGGCATCATTAGGTGCCATGCTTTTGGCCCACTGACAGGTTGTCTTGCTCAATTTTGCTTACTCATTGTGAGTCTGCATGCACATGCATGTGCTTGCGCTATTGCCCTGCCTCCTCTCATCCTTTTTATTTTATTTTTATTGGGGGACCTAGTGGGAGTTATGGATTTTTATAACCCCACCTTGGGCAACCCTCCCCCAGTGTTTTTGGTTGTGCCTCCCTTAGTTTGTCCTGCCTGACAGATTTATACTTTTCTTTTTCTTCCAATTCTTGAAGGATTTGGTCCCCGGAAGGTACCAAGAAGTCAAAAGCAAGGGGAGACTTACGGAGAACTAGGGCTTCAAGTGGCCTCCTGTATTTGTGTTAGCCACACATGGACCACCTGGGAGGTTTTGATCTACTGTGCTTCGTAGCCTTTAACACCTGGAGTGCTGCTTTGTTCACCTGCTGTTTTTCACCTGGATCTTAGCTAGAAGATCCAGAAGATCCAACATATCCAGAGCCACCATCACCCTTCCCATAAGACACCATACAACATGTTTAGAAGGATGTAGCTGGTATTTTATATGATCGCATACTTGGCCAAAGAATTTAATAGACAAATCCAATGGATTGACTCATGTCAAGTTAAGTTCTATAGGTCCTGAATGGGTCATTTCCAACACCTTAAGGACCTTAAGGACCACAATTGTACTATTCCAGGAAGTAGTTGGGTATAGGACCTTTCCTTATGATTATCTCCCATTATTATTAACCCAAAATTAGTTTTATTGGAATCTTTAAAAAATATAGTGGCCTGGGGGGATGGCATTTTTGATAGTGTGAATAACTTTTTATCTTTCATTCAAAAAGTGGGAGGACAGAACGTCATCTGTCCTGAGGGAAATGATTATTCAGTGTGCCAATACTGGACCTAGAAATGGCTTTAAAGCAGACTTCATCTCTAAGTGGTTTATTGGTTTTTTTTTTCTGGCTTTGTTTAAGACAATATCACTGCAATCTATATCTGTAAATGCAGCTCCTGGGTCAGGGAGTACACAAAGTGCTATGAGCGGCTGCTTACTCACCTAAAGGGCACTAAATGGCTTATTTTCATAGACTGTCCCAGGAAGCTGGCTAAGGCCATAGAGCATGAGCAACAGAAACTCCCTGTTGCCACCTTGGTGCTGGAAGAGGACCTAAAGATGCTCCATTGTGCTCTCAAGCTAACTCCCAAAGATACCAAAATCTCTATTAAGGTTGGTTCTACCAGCTAAAATTATAAAGTGGAAAAAGGAAAGCATAATCAACAATTTTCAAAAGTATGTTATAAATGTAAATTTGAAACATTGGGGAGAAAAAAAAAACAGAAAGATTATGGAATGAAGAGATGTCTCTCCAAGACAAAGAATTTGATGGCTTGATAGTTCACCTTCCTAAAGATAATTCTTGATTCTAGGAAAACTGATGAAGTAACTTTTGGGAGATAATATAGTAAGTACATAACATAAAATTAGTACAAAATACAAAATTCAAGATGTTCTTAAAATAAAATAAAATAAATGTAATTTTCATGCTGGAGTATATAAATATTGGATTCTCTTATTATTTTTAGTCATAATTCATCATACTCAATTCATTCATTTATATATATTCATGACATCTAAATTTCATTGGGAGTAATAGGAAACAAACAATGCTTAACATGGAAGCCTTGATCATCAATGAGAGTGCAAACTTTATTTTATACACCCAGAGTTCCATTTTTAATTGGAAATCTGTGTTAAAATTAAGCACACATGAACCCTAAAGAGTTAATGTAAACACAACAATAATACAGTGCTGGCAAAGATTGCAGGCACAAACTATATTGAAGCCTGTTTGTGTCATTTGCTTTAAACATCTCTTTTATAAATTTTACTCAATTTCTACTCCAAGAAGAACATGTAAGCATAATATTGTGACGATAAATTAAAAAGTTTGGAAATTGCTACAGTTCTAACTCTAGAATAGAACGGCAGAAAATGCAGTTAGCAGAGAGAAAGTTAAACAAAGAAGTTTGTCTTTCAAAACCTCGGCAAAATTCAAATGTACAAGTGTTGAGAAACAGTCCTGAGTTATCAAAAATGAGATGAATAGAGAAGAAAAGGCTCCATCAAGCACACTTAGAAGTGATATGCCTTTTTTTTTTTTTGGTAAGAAATTCTACACAATTGGCAATTAGCAACTCTTGTTTATTGTGCAACTGCAACTCTATTTTAGTGTTGTTTGGAAAAAAGCCCAGAGCTGAAATTGCATAGATAAGTGCTTTAAAAGAAGAATAAGGTATTTTGATAACCCCCTAAAAAAGAGTGTGCTTTGTTTCAAATGCCTGGGTTAAATGGCTTTCTATTTAAAGAGCTTATGAAAACAAAAATAAATGTTCCAAACCATAATGCCCAGAGGGCAGATGATGGGCAATGTCTTAGAGAGAAATGGTGGACTCACAGAATGTCTTTATAATGTTTTCATACTGAAAAGAAATATTTTCGGATTATGTAGAAGTTAAAATCAATGCTTCCAAAGATAGTGACAACACACAACATAAGTAACATTTTGATTGTAGAGAATTTAGACTATAAAGCGTACGGTTAGGCTGCATAATATCTGTCTGTGCCTATTTTAGTCTTCTGGGATTTTTCTACCCAATATATTACAATGAGACAATAAATTCATTTCAAATATAACTTTCCGACTCAGACCTTCAAAACATATCATGTTTATGTATTCTATTTGTCACTAATTATCTCTACGTATCCTTCATGTTTGTATTTTAAAGGATTATCTTAAATTTTCCTCATATATAAAATGGTTTTGAATAGCAGAATTACTTAAAGACATAAGCTAGAGTTATGCTAATAAAAGACATAAAGTACTGCCAAAGAAGAGACATGCACACCATTGGAATAGGATAGAAGATTCAGACATGAGCACTTGTAACTACAGTTGTCTGATATTTGCTGGGCAAAAGCATGTATTGAATATAATACATACATACATACATATATATATATATATATATTTAAATAAATCAATACAAATTGCCCATTCTATGTAATGCCACTTGTATGCATATATTGTGGGCTGAATATTTGCCATTGGATAATGAAACAATGTGCTCGTTCTTCTGAAAGACTATTTTTTTCTGACATCAGCATTCCTTGTTACCAGTAATTCTTTGTGTAGGGTTACAGCTTCCTGAGTTTCCACCCTGTTCATGAATATTTACATCTGTTGTTGTCCTTGTTCAGTGTGTGTGTGTGTGTGTGTGTGTGTGTGTGTGTGTGTGTCACAAAAACAAAGGAGACCAAAACCATGAATACAAAATAAGGCCAAAAGGTGTATATGAAAGGATTAAAAGTGGGGAATAAGTAGAGGAAGTATGTTTTTATAGTATTATCTCAAGGAATAAAGGAAATAATTAAACAAAAATACATTGGAGAAAAGATATCATCTTCAACAATTTGATGCAAACATTCAGATGAATAAAATTATATCCATTTCTATTACCTTTACTTTCTTATTTAATAACCAAAATTTACAGGCTCAAAAAATTTAAAGGACAGTGTTGAATGTTACATTTATTTATTTATTTGTTTTATTTATTTTTTAT
>NC_022021.1:35511246-35517648 GCF_000317375.1 Microtus ochrogaster | reverse complement strand
TAAGAAGGTGAACCCAAAGAAAAACATATAGCTATCCTCCTGGGTAGGGGAAGTAGACAAGATTGCCAGGCAAAAAATCGGGATATTAAGAGTGGGGTGGGAGGGGGGTAAGGGGAGATGGGGAGAAAAGTGAGAAGGGTTGAATTTATTTATTTATTAAAGATTTCTGCCTCCCAATGTTTAATATATGATAGTTGATTTTTATATAGAAATGGTTTAATTTCCACCTTTTGTACAAAAATATCTATTTTACCAAATACTACTTTTCAAAATAAGTTGTTCTCTTTCTTATGTACTGTTGGGGTATCTGTTTAAGATTCATTTGGTTGAAGTTGACCATGCTTGTGTGATCACAATTCTTTTCCATTATTCTGACATTATGCCCTCTATAGACAGTATATAGACATTGCAATGTCTATATTGCATGGCTTAGATTCACATGTTATGATACTTATAGATTGGTTATTTAATGAAAGACTTACTTGGTTGTCTGGGATATCTTGAGGTTGCTTAATTTATTTTTCTACATTTGTAAAGAAAACAATACTTTTTGTTTTGTATTGTTTGTTTCTTTAGATTTTTTAAAAATACAATATTATATTCTATTTGGAGATCATTTTCTTCATTGTTATGGTATTGTTGGTGACATTTGTTTTCTGCCTATGGCAAGTTAGAGTTGCCTGTAGGAAATGGAGTTGAGTAGATGTATGATGAATACTATTGTCAACTTCATAAGATCTAAAAACATAGAAAACAGAACTCTGTGCATGAATATGAGGCAGTTTCTGGATTGGGTCGAACTGGAAAATAGCCTAACTGTGGGTGGCATCAGTCCACTTACTCAGTTCCTAGACCGAATAAAGAGAAGGCAGCTAAGCATCATCGATATTTGCCAGTCTCATCGCTGCCTGCAGAAGTCATTTGATCAGCTTCCTCAAATCCGGCTACCTTGCCTTTCCTGCCAAAATGAACAATAGCCTATAATTATGAATCAAAACAAACCTTTCTTTGCTTTTCCACTTGAGCATTTTCTTACAACAAAGTATTCATCAAATAGATAGAGTATAGACATTGATATGAAAATCATGACCATGTAGGGCTTAAAGATTTTCAACAGGTTTGCAGGATTAAGGTAAAAGAGTTTGACATTTTACGCTAGAACAGACTTCGCATTTTAGAAGCTCAGTGGACTATTTCAGGGGAAGTTTGAAAGACAACAATGGAGAAACACAAATGTTAGTCCGACTCATAATGTTTTAGAAGAGACTAAGGATTGTATCAAGAACTGGCTAGAATCCACATCTGCTATATAATGGCAAATAATTGTGTGGTATTACACTCATGTCCTGAGAATTGTAATGAGGATGAATGTAGTAATAATGGACTAATTTTCCAGTAGAAGAAATTTTATTGCACTAACATTTATTTTATGCTGTCCTTACTGCTTGTGACTTTGCTCTGAAATGAGAGACAACAAAGAATGAAGCAAAACCGTCATATATATCCCATTTGGTTTAAAAACGTGGTGGTATTTAAAGTTACACAAAAGATAAATCTGAGCAAATAGTTGCAATTTTTAGGAGATTGGGACAATGTAAGAACATCACCCTGCTCTGCATTGGAAAATGGTCTCTCAATGTCAAGATCACAATCACCTAAGTCTTCCTATTGTTCAATTGCAAACCTATTGGGATGGAGACAGTCTAAATTGCTAATAACTCCTATCATCTAAGTCTCTCTAGCTTTAGTATAAGCAACAAGTTTGCATATAGAGTTACCAGCAGAAGTTAGCAGTAATAATGAATGTGAAATGATGAAATCATCGAAGATATAAGACTAAAGTGGTCATGTTGTGTTACCCCACAGCTCCAGAAAATCCCTACGTCCATAGAGTTTGGCAAAGTTGAAATCTTTTCAAGGAGGCCTGGGGAGTTCATTTCCTGAAGTTGTAAATCCTAAACTGAAATAGAGCCCCCTCCATTAAAGTTTGCCATGAGAAAACTTGGGGTGCCTTCTGAGAAAAGTATCACGTTCAAAGTAAACTCAAACCTAAATAAAGACTATTACTGCTTTAGGGTAAAGTGGACGAGGGAGCCTATTCAAATCTATTTATAAACCCACGTGAGCCACAGATATCGGATCTGGAGCTGTTTGCCCTATTTGGTACAAGCTTACAAGCCTGGCCCCATAATTCTCTATCATGATGTACCCTTGAACTGAAAAGGACAAAATAAGTCTGTCCGTGTCTTGCTATTTTCAGATATTTGTTAAGCTTACAAGGATACTAACTAGCACATTGTGATAGTAGGTTTCATAAATTTAACACTGCAAAGACAAGTCCCAGACACACCCATGAGGGTCTGTAAAGATTAAAGTTTACTCTGATAATATCTCTGAAGGATTGGCTTGTTATAGAATCACCCATCTTCCCTTTGGGCAATACATTTCCTTGTATAAGGCATCTTGGACTGTAGAACAAAGAGAAAGAAAGCTGAGCACCACCATACATGAACTCATCCTTTGCTTTCTATACTTGACTTGTAATGTGAGGAATTCTCTACAGCTCCTATTGCTGTAGCTACTCAACATCAATAAATAGACATTGTGAGCCAAATAGGTCCTTTCTCCCTTCAGTTGTTTTCTTTTGAGTGTTTCATCACAAGGACAGGATAGAACTAAGATTTACAGAAAGGAAGTATGTACATGCTTAAAGAAAATTTAGTGAGAAGTAAAAAAATGAGGAATGTAAAGATTAATGATCCGGAATGTACTTCAAACAGTTAGAGAGCAGAGTTTCTCTAACATATATTCTTTCTCCTGCTATCCTTCTTAGCCATGGACTCTCACAAATGCTAGATTCAAACCAACAAATGTGGACTGAAACCAGAGGAAGTTTACACTAAAATACTCTTTTCTTTCTTATTTGTGTTTCTCTAAATTAAATATTTTGATCATGTGGCAATATTATGACATCAAAATCATAGGAATATTACAAAACACTAAATGCTAAACATGATAGGTCCTGGCACTTTTTAATTACTTCTACAATTTTATCAAAATTCTACAATTTTCACTGAATAGATTTTTTTTACTTAGCTAAATTTATTACTGTTCATATAGCCTTTCAAAATGAAGTGATGTATGAAAGTTTATTGAATAAAGCAAACACAATTTTGTGTTCTATAGCAAAGGCTAACTTTATAAAGATTTCTCGAAGAGACATTCAGTAATACTTTAATCAGTAATTGTGGGAAAAAGTGAAAAAAATGAATGAAATTTATGCCCTTGCAATACTGAAGTATACATGGGCAGTCCATATATGGCAGTTCTGATGAACTTGTTCATATCGGGTCTTGTGGTTTAAGCGGATGAGGATGACTGACTAGGTCTCTTCCTCGAGAGGGCACCAGATCCTATTACAGATGGTTGTGAACTCAGTACCTTTGGAAGAGCAGGCAGTGCTCTTAGCTGCTGAGCCATCTCTCCAGCCTGAAAATCTCTAAAACCCATCCTTTCATTAACTTTATTTATCTCTAAATCATTTCAAAGTTTCCTTGTTGGCAAGCACCTTATAAGTTGCAACCCTTTGGAGAGCAGGTCCTCCTCCTCACCTGGGCAGTCCTGTAGAACTGGCCTTGTTTGTAGGGGCACCAGTAACTAGTCCAAGGACATGAGCATGAGAGACTACTCATCTGTCATGAGAAAAAGTGGGCAAAGGAGAGATACCCCTTTGCTCCTTCTTCCTTCCTGCCTGAGCAGGCAGGAGACTAGTAACCTTGGGTCATGAGAATTGAAGAGCTGGCCTTGCAAGCCTCTTCTGTCATTTGGTGACTAGGGCAAGTGAACGATGCCCCCCTCCATAGCCTTCACCACCTATGGAAGGCAACTACATTTATCCTGTTTCTCACCAGAGGCAGCAGCACAGCGCTCTGGAGAACTGGTGCTGTACCTTGCCTGGGCAGCACAGTAGAGCTGACTCTGTTGTTAGGGGCCTGGGTAAACCAGCCCTGAAGGCATAAGAGTAGGAGAGCAGCTATAGGAGGAAAGGGCCCACTTGTTCATCCCAGCTGCCCTGCTAGATTAGCCTTGAAAAAAATCACATAGAAACCGTATTAATTAAAACAGTTTGCTCTTCCCTCTTATTGGCTAACTCTCACATCTTGATTTAACCCATTTCTATTACCTGTATATTGCCACGTGGCAGTGGCTTACTGGGTAAAATTCTAACCGGCATCTGTCTCAGGTGGAGGATCCATGGTTTCTCTCTGATTCTGTGTTCTACCTCCCAGAATTCAGTTCTGTCTTCTCTACCTACATAAGTTCTACCCTAGCAACAGGCCCAAAGCAGTTTCTTTATTAACCAATGAAAACAACACAAAGACAAAATGACCTCCTACACCAAGCAGCCACATCTCCTTTTCCCCATGTGTTGGTGTGGGCGAGGGAGAGAAGACACCATGCCAAACCCTTGGCCACCTGTGGCAGGTAGGAGAGTTGGACCTAAGGTCTCAAGAACCAGAGAGTTGGCCCTGCCTCTCACTAGCTACAGCACATCAGGACTGATGATCCTGCATCAGTCCTGGGCTACAGTGTAAAGCTGGCCCTGGTGCTGCAGGTGTCCCTGGTCTACCAGAGGGCATGGTGGCAGGAGAACCGGTCCACCTCTGCCGTTTTCTGAATAGCATGAGCTAGCTGAGGTTATGCTGGAGATCTCACTCTGGTGGAGAGGATGAGCGAGAACTGGTGGGATAATCAACCCAGAAACCATCCAGGCCTAGTGCTAGGGCTAAATGTCAGCCCAACATCTAGCTCATCTATCATCTGCTTAGAGAATGTGAAGGCACCGATTATTAAGACCCAAAGCTGCAAGTTCCCCATGACAGAGGATAACAGGATATCTATCCAAGAAGATTCCAATTGAAGAAAACCAGGCCTTAAACCTGACCAATGACTCACTGCAATGAACACTTGCAAGTAAAGATGTATGCAATAAGTTCTGAAACACCAGTTAACCCCCCCTATTGATGATGTAATAAGCCAATCAAACCGAATTAATAAATCCAGGTTTAATGAAGAGAGTAAAGCCCTCTTGGATGACCTTTGAGAGGGCAAAAGAAGTATCATAGGGCAGATATGGATACCAGGTTTTATGCAACCTATAGGCATGGTCTTGAGCAGCCCTAAGGAGGTGCTGACTTTTGGCAGGCGTTTTCAGAGGCAGAGTTTGAAGAGGTCACCTCAAAGGGAGATGCTGTTCCTTGTGTTGGAGGCAGGTTCTGGAATACCCCCTCTCCCCTCAAACAGAGATGGAGTCTCAAACATTCCTCCATTTTTGGGTCTATATGAACACCAATAGGAATTCTACATTAAAAGTATAGACTAGAGGGTTTGCTGCATGACTCACTGTGCCACACTATAACTTCCTCTATGAGATTTTTCTTTCATCTTTTTTCTCTTTTAAATTTTATTTTATTTTATCTTGGTGTAAGGTTGGAATAGCATAGGGTAAATGTGAAGGGATGAGGCGATGAATAGAATCAAGATGCATGATATGAAATCCCCAAAGAATCATTAGATGTTAAAGACAACCATTATTGTATAAAATTTTAGTGTAAATAATTTATTGCCATGTTATTTAAAGATTTTCATAATGAAACATTTTGATATTAAATACTTCACCCTGATATATACAAGCATCCTTTTTATACATATGCTAAGTTATCTTCTAAATGTAGTGCATAGGATTATTTACTTTCACCTTTCATAATTATTTAGTTGTACAGTTTATTCTGTGGTAAAATGTCATACAAGAAGGTTTTTAAATTATGTATTTTTAACTGAAAAACATCAATAAATCAGAAAGTCTGTAAGAAAAAATATGGGAGAAATAAACACAAACTTTTCAGTGATAAACCTAAATGGACCTGCTTGTACCACTCCTACTAACAGAGAAACACTAGCTAAGAGGATTATAACAAAGATCTATTTTATGTCTTCAAAAAGCATTAATATACTAAGGTCTCTGAAATAGATTGAAACTATTATTAGTTGAACTTCCCATGTGTTTTACCACCTGCTGGAGTCCATTTCTATGTTTGAAAGAATAACAGATTCACTACTTTAGCAATTTTCTATTGTAAACTTAAGTTTTAAATATTTACTGTTCTTAGTGTTCATTTTAGGAGTTAATAATTCAGATTATGGCTTCCCCTTGAAATATCCACAGAGCTTAGACGGGAATATTTCAGAAGTGACCAGGGAAGAAAATGGAATATTACAGTGAAAGAAAAAATATATAATATTATGAAGGAATGCAAAGATATTAGAATTTGAAGATTAAATAGGAGGAGTGTCAGAGGATAAGGTAGGGATATGGTGATGAATAAATAAGAATAATAGAGA
>NC_022021.1:35505295-35510830 GCF_000317375.1 Microtus ochrogaster | reverse complement strand
GTGGAAGTTTACTACTCTAGAAGCTTCTAAGAATATATTAAAAATGAATTTAAATGGAGTTATTATGTAATGTGGTAGATAATGCCTCAACTTGATCTCATATGCTACCAAATAATATTCCTGGATCTAGGAAGGGTTACATCTTGTTGTATTGTTGATCAAAGGGTTCCTAAAGTCAAATATGAATAACGTTTCCCAGTATGTTCTCTACCTTGATATTAAGATCCTATTAATGAAAGCACATAACTGAATATGGAAAAATCAAGCTGATATCTAACTAGAAGCTACACTCCTACTGATTAACAGTACAACTGGAAGTTCCTATACACACTATTGGATAAGAAAAGCAATAATTAATCTCACCCATCTATGAACCTTGCAATATACAACAGCATCATTCCAGGAAGGCATAATGGAGAAAGCATGACACAAATATGGCAATATTAAGCCACAGTTTCTGCGGACTTAAGGTCTAATTCAAGAGATAAAACCACACTAGACAAGGCTAATGAGGCTGAGAATCTGAGATTACACAGATCATGGGCCCTAGAAAAGAACCTATCACTATTATCCTGCTAAATGAACAGAACACTAACATGACCCCTAAGAATGTAAATCTTACTCGTACAGCAGTGCATTACTCATGACTCATTGAAAATGTTTTTCTTGAAGTTGATAATAATTGCTACAGTGATTTACAAATGGATTCCATGGGAAGAAAATTGATCTGAAATAGTGGAATAGTTCTGATACTTCAGTTAGACATTGCCACTAAGGAAATAAACTAATAAATTATTCTATTAGTTTATGGCTGAAAACTAACATAAATATTTTGTAGACAGACTTTTATAATAGGTGGGTATGAATTCATGAATATTTCATTTACATTTATTTTTATATTTTATGTTTATATTTAATAATGGGATGAACCACATGTATTCTTTTTACAATATTTAATAGATTGTATTAGGGAGAATGACTCTATTTGATTTTGCTGTATTACTATTTTGCAAAATCTATGGGTTCAATTTGCCAATATATATTTATCTAAATGTTGTTCTAAATATATATAGCTATCATTAATCTTTTTTTTTTTTGCATTTCTAAAATATTTAGTTCTTGAGCCGGGCGGTGGTGGCGCACACCTTTAATCCCAGCACTCAGGAGGCAGAGGCAGGTGGATCTCTGTGAGTTTGAGGCCAGCCTGGTCTACAAGAGCTAGTTCCAGGATAGGAACCAAAAGCTACAGAGAAACCCTGTCTCGAAAATCAAAAAAACAAAAAATTCTTTCTTACTGTATGTACAAGTCATGTCTGTGTATATTTTGTCTATTTATGGATGCACAAGTGCTCCATTACGCTCTTGGAGATCTGAACAAAGCTTTCTGGACTTGATTCGCTTCTTGCTCTACAAGATTCAGATGAGACTAAAATAGACAGCATTGTTATACGCCAAGCCTTATTATAGGCCCTTCCCCAATTTTTAACTAGATATGTGGCATGCATTTTTTTTACACAGCTCATACTGATTCCAACATATTCGTATCTATTGATTAGTTATCATGCGTACAGGTATGGAATTGCTCCCTTTTCTATTTAGCACAGAACAAAGAAGCATTAATAGATATTATACTAATCATTAGGATATAAAATATCATAATGTACATAAAACTAATATAATACTTACTTTTGATCCAGTTGAAAAAAATCATGTTTTTTTTGTGTTTAATTTGACAAGAAACTGAGATTGCCCTCTGGCAATATTTATAAAAAATGTATTACATGCAAGCTGACAATACTGTGTGATGGGAGGAAAAGAAAGAATAGTTAATACAACTCCCAGCAACAGCAAATGAAAATAACTACGACAAAAAGTCAAAATTGATTTTTTACAAATTTTTGAAGCATTAAATTTTACAGGTTGCAGTGTTAGCTTTTGATTTATTAGTGAAATTGTTGTAATGTACCATGCTTTATGCTAATGCATTTTCTAGATTTGAACACTATATTTTATTATATATTTTATAATAAACCTAAGTATTGAAACATAATATGAAATGTGAACATTGAATCGAAGTATTAATTACCATAGTATAAAAAAAGCACTTAATGATTTCTATAAAAATAAATAACGTAGAGCCAAGGCAAGATGCCTCAACAGCTAAAAGTGCTAACTTTCATGCATGATAACTTCAATATGATCTTTGACCACCCCATGAGTGTCACGGATGTGCAATGCACTCAGGAACACACACACACTATAAACATGTATTACCATGAAAAAATGATGTTTATGTTGCATTAGAAATAATATTTTGTAGTAACACATATTTAAAATAAAACTGAATATCCAAATTAAATATGCTCATGCATGTGTATATTGTATGTAATGGGAGGTCTGTAGTATATGTGTATCTGTGTGAGTACAGATACCACAGGAGGTTCTCTGCTTTGTCTTTTTAACAGGATCTCATACTGAGTGTGGAATTCAGTGTGTTTCAGCTAGAGTTGCTCAAGAACAAACCCTAGCCATTCTCCCAACTTATTTCGAAGCCATTCCGTGGTTACAGGAAAGTTCCTCTATGTCTGGGCTTTTATGTGCAGTTTGGAGATATTATTTAACAAGATCAGATAAATTAATGACTGAAGGGTTAGTGTGTGTTTAATTTATTTTATTTCAGATTTTTTCTAGAATATCATTTTTCCTTTACATATTCCTTTTTAATAATATATAAATCCTCCAAATCCTTTTGTAGACTTATAAAAGAAAGCACAGGGGAGTGAGGAACTTATGTGCCTTTATCCTGATAATAGATTCTAATGTACTCCAGGAACCAAATAGAAGTTCCGACATGAATAGCTATAAATTTATAAATCTGGTGTGGTATGAAGGACTGACCCTTTTCATTATTCATCCATTACTAGATTAGTATGAAAGTAATGTTTCACTGATGAATGAGGATATGCTGCATTTCAATATTAATAACTGAATACAATATTTGGGATATAATAGTGTGTATGAAGAATGACTTTGTAGTTTGGTGTGCAATAGTTTTTATAGGAAGAAAATACTGAACCATTCATAGTTCAATGTATCATCAATTTTTTTACATATATTATCCTTTATTTCTTTTAAATTTTATACTCACTAACTTTTTAAGATTGTTTCTCTTTTTGAGATATTATAATTAAACATAATTTCCCCCTTCTTTTTCTATTTTTCCCAAAACTTCTTTCTATATATGTTCTTTTTCAAATTTATGGCCTATTATTTTTCATTGTGTGTGTGTGTGTACGTATGTGTGTCTATGTGGGTATGAAAGAACAAAATGCTCAATCTGTAAAATGTTAAATGTGTGAATGTTTTCATCGCTGACCATTTAGTATTAAATGAATAATTAATACACAATTCCATAGGGAAAACTGTTTTTTCTGCTCTAAGCATTCTGTAGTTGCCTTATTTATTAGTGTTTGTTTGAGGATTCATGGACTTTTCCCATGGGTGTATAAATATGCACATAATCTTTAAATAAAAATTTCCCATCTGGACTAATAATTCTCCCTCCAAGATCCAACTTCTATCTAACAAAAACTTGGAAACAGGTGTAAGAAGCCCTCTTTTGAGTGGTTAGTAAACCTGTTCCAGGAATTTTTTTAAATTTGCTGACTATTGTTTTTAACTTTGTATGCTCCCTCCCCTGAGGTGAAAGGTAAGTATCTATTGCTGAGGACAGCATGAACTTTATACATAGGATACATATTCCCCTGGCATGGAACTGAGCAGAAAGCTCTCAGAGCATAAGCTTTCACAGTATCAGAAGGAATCATGCAAACTTCCAAGTAGGAAAACAACATAAGGTCCTTCCCAACAATTGTGTCTATGAGACACAACAATGGTCAGCATTATTTCGTAATCTTAAGGGTGCATTACAGGCAGGTGTATCTTGTCAATGACCTACAATTTTCTAATAGGACTTAAGAGCTGCTCAAAAAACCAAACCAAACCAAACAAAACAAAACAACACTGGACACCTATATAAAACCACCCAGGTCTTGTTAAATCATGGAATTGGAACTTGGAAAAGCAACTGCCACTTTACTCAACCATTGCAATTCTTAACCTCATTCATTAAATATTTTTTTGAAAATTTCAATAAAATTATTTTGATCATATTTACTTCTGTCTCCATCACATCTTTCAAGGTCTACTCTACCCCCTTTCCACCCCTTAAAAAAAATCATGGGATCCATTTTGTGTTGCACAATACTGTTAGGTAGGGGAATTAAACTGAAGACTGATAAATTTACGAGGATTCATATCATTAAATAATATTAACTCTCCCTCTCCAAGAAGCCATCAAATAATAATAACTTGCCAACTGGGGGTGGGGGGGTAGGAAGTTGCTCTCAACTTTTCCTGCCATGCTTCAATTGTCTCTCTTTAGATGATGTAGTTTGATGTACATGTTATAATAACTGTGAGTTCGTAAACACATTTTCATTCTTCTGCCTAGAGAGCTCAATTTCCTTTTATTACTTACAACCTATGATTATTCAATTTTTCACCCTCTCTTCCTTGATTCCTGAGTTGTTTGGGGAGGAATTGTTGTAGATATTTAATTTAGCGTTGAGCACACTGCAGTTTATTATTCTTAATATACTGACCAGTTGTGTTTCTCTGTGTTAACAGACATCTACTGGGATAAGAAATGTCTCTGTTGAGAGATGCACTAATCTATAAAAAGTTACAAGTTTTCTGGAGACTTTTTAATATTATGACCATTTAGCAGTAGTTGCTTTCTCCTAATTACTAAAACCTGTCTACACAAAATTCTTGCCCACAGAATTGAATTTCATCTCATGGAACAGACTTAATACAGTCAAACAATGCTTCGTTATTTCTATAATATCTGTGTGAATAGATTGCACCGATAGTTATATATTGACAGGATAGGCATTATATCCTGCAGGATTCACAGTTGGGTGAGATTGATGATTTTGATGATTATTTTTCTCTTCCCATAGAGTACAAGCAATGTTCACTATTATGAAAACTGTCTTAAAAGGGTGATTGTTTCAGGTCTATCCAAGCATATTTTTTTTCTTATTTTTGTGGAAATCTCTGCAATATGGCCTTATCCTCTAATTCTACAGAGTAACCAATTCAAATGCAATAATCTGAAATAATGTAGTATCTATAGAATGACAATGGCCAATAAATAAAAATGAGAAATTTATTCCTCATACTGAGATATTTATTTTCCAGTATGTGGAGCCTAGTTTTGTTGGGATTATCCACACACTACCTAGAAGCCTCCTGAAATATATACATACTTACAAAAAATTATAAGTTATTTGAATAGTAGGTTTGCAATCAACTTTTTAAAATGGTGTTTGGCGTTCAATGTTTTATTTCATATTCTCTCTTCTAACATGTTTTGCAATTTTTACCCAATTTCTTTATCCCTTATTTTTGCTTTCAGCATTGTGGCATTCTATCCCTTTTTACATGTTTTATTAAAAATAATTTTTATTG
>NC_022021.1:35498441-35505185 GCF_000317375.1 Microtus ochrogaster | reverse complement strand
GAGTGCTGGGATTAAAGGCGTGCGCCATCATCGCCCGGCTAAAAATAATTTTTATACAGTATATTCTGATCACTCTTTTCCC
This sequence comes from Microtus ochrogaster, assembly GCF_000317375.1. Classification (NCBI taxonomy): domain Eukaryota; kingdom Metazoa; phylum Chordata; class Mammalia; order Rodentia; family Cricetidae; genus Microtus; species Microtus ochrogaster. The sequence continues at coordinate 35,505,103 of NC_022021.1, read as the reverse complement.
TACATCATCTCATCTCAGATCTTTCCACTTTCACACTCATCCAATTCTCTATTTATTCTCTCTCTTTAGACACAAGTAGGAAAATTAAAACAAATAAATCAAATCTAAACAAAAAAAAACCTAACCAAATAAACAAAAAGTAGAGAAACATACAAACAGACACTATATTTATATTATACAGAAACATACATAGACACAGAGACAAAACTCACAAGTACACAAGTTCAGAGACCATAATATACAAGCAAAATACATGTAAAGTACCAATGAGTTTAAGACATTTCTTCTACTTTCTCTTCCTCAGATGCGGTGTATCTGGCCTTAAGCTGAGGTATTTGAGCCATCTGGAGTGGAGTTTTTTTCACCTTGATAAATGGGAATCTGTTTACATTCTTCTTCATGTATCCATTCAGCTTTAGCAAGCACCATTTGTTGAAGTTGCTACCTTTCTTCCAGTGTGTATTTCTGGCATATTAATTTTAAAAACTGAGGTGCAGTAAGGGTATAGTCTGGGTCTTCAATTCACTCCCATTGATCTAAATGTCTGTTTTTGAACTAATATCATGTTGTTTATATTAGTATGACTCTCTAGTACTTTTGATATCTGCTATGGTGATACCTCGGCCAGTTCTTTTATCAATATAAGATCTTTTCTATCCTGGTTTGTTTGCTAGTTTTCTATGGAGACGGAAATTACTTTTTTAGTTTCTGAAAAGAATCTGTCATAATTCTTATGTGGATTATCTGAATATGCAGATTTCTTTGGACAGGTTGTTCAAATTCACTATATTAATCCTATTCTTCCATAAACTTGGAAGAACATTCCATCTTCTGAAATCTTCATCTCTTTCTTCAGTGTCTCCAGATTTTATTGTACAATTATATCCCTCCCTTTCATTGTTTTTATTGATTTTCATATTTCATTCAGTTGTATTCATTCCAAATTATTTTGAAATATGCTCATGTCTTTCTTGAGTTGTTTGAATATAGTGTCAAACATTCTTTTGAAGTCTTTTTTCTGGAAGATCTTCCAGGTTATTTTAAAACGGAGGTAATCATTGTAAAGTTAATAATTTTTGAAGAAGAGATACTGTCTTGTGCTTTTTCAGGCTGTCATTGTTTCTGCATAGTGATGTGTGCATCTGGAATAGTTTGTGGTTTGAATCTGCCCATTTGCCTTTCTTTCTCAATTGCCTATTTATTTAGGTTGAAATCAATATCCTTTTATTAGATCTATTTACACTGGTGAGGAGACAAACAAATCTTTGTATAGAGGAGATGTCCATTTTTCCTTTGTAGTGCTGTTGTTGAGGACTACAAACTTTATCCACTTGTTTTTGCTGAGAGTGGCTATTAATTAGTGCCTAGAATGTGGGTGGCATCTTCCATAGTAGACACAGGCCTGGATAGAAGGCCTTGTAAGTTGAGTTCCTAGAGCAATATTATCCAGGGGCAGAAATTCTCAGGCAGAAGAGACTGTATTCCCCTATTCAGTGCATGCTGAATTCATAGAACTAAATTCTGGAGTATAAATACACATAGTGTAAGAGGTCATTCAGCTACACCCCAAGACCAAGGTTAGCAGGCAGTGTTATGCCTGTACTTGGTTGTTTTGCCTCTGGGGATTTTTAGAATAAACTATAAAAATAGTTTTCAAATTAATATGCTTACTGCTCTGGTGATTTCAGTTTTATTCCTAAAAAAATAATTTTGAATATATTTTATATAAAAATATTTTGTTATACTTAAATTGTTTTTTCTTTATTCTTATTTTGATTTTAGATAGGGCACAAATCATTTTCTGGGAAGGAAATTCAAATTCATTTCTTTCTTCTAATTTTATTAGTATTTAGATAATTTTATACTGTGTATTTAGAACATATTCACCTGCAAACTCCCCTCTTCCCAGTACTATCCTCTTCCCTACTCACTTATGTTTGGGTCCTTTTGTGTTTGGTTGATTTAGTTTACACTTATCAAGTACATTTGGTGTCGTCCATAAACTCTTGGATGTGTGGCCTTCTGCTGGAGCAAAGTCAAGCCACCAGGGATGAGGTCCTTAAAAAGAGAATAGCTGGCTCACTCTTTCCCATTACTCCTCACTTGATTCCTCGTTTCAATTTCACTTGCACAAACACCACTTACTGACTGTTCTTTCATATTTCTTACCACCTTCTGCTTTTCTTACCACCTTTTCCCAAATCTCAAAACTGCTAACCAGGTAATTTCCTTCTGTTTCAGAATTCTCTCGGTTTATAGCATAATTTTTATCTATGAGTTATGGTAAATTTTGGATCAATGTTTTATTATGTTCTGTATATGTTGTCTGTTTGGGCCACATTTCCTATAGCATATGTGTGGTTAGAGTACAATGTTTTGGAATCAGTTCTCCTCTTACTACTTTATAGGGACACCAAAGCCAGACTGAGAAGCTTTTGGCACCAGTTTATTTGCTGAGCTATCTCAACAGACTTTAGCTACAATCGTGTATGTATGTAATCCTGTAGTAAGGTTTTTACCTTTAGCCCAATTAGTGGCTATTTATTCTAATTTCAGTTTTGGGTATTTGCTGAGTTGCATTGTGTATGTAGTTAGTACAAGACATAAATGTAAAGAAATAACTATCAAGAGACTATACAAAGATTAATAGCCATGAATACTAAAGAAATGCATATTATATTCTGAGACCCATGAGTATGGCATCCCTTGGCATTACTTTAGTCAAGATAATTCAATCTTTACCTTTAAAAGCATTCTACTAGTATTTCTTACCACTAGATGGTGTGATTCCATGAGTCATTACACTAATATCTATTTTCCTAAAAATCAATTGCATAAGCAAGCCTCCAAGGAGCACATACTGCTGTAAATCTTTAAAATAATATAGAACTGAGGGACGGACTTTTTCTAGGGTGTTTAAAATTCCCGAAGCAAAGTGATATACCTGTCTAGTTAACACAGTTCTGCTCTATATCTTCACTTAGCTTTTTCCAACTACTTCCAAGTTTACAGCTTGCACCTGCATGTAAATCACGCTGTTCCTCACCTGAGCAGCTTCTTTTGGATGGCTTCCCAGATTGGACCCATTTATACATGAAATTACCCTTTTGGCAGCAGAGATTCTAAATGAAGTAAATAGTCTTGATTGGTTGGTACATAAAATCCACAAATGAACAGTTAGGAAAGGAAAAACCGATGCTGTAATTGTCAAAAGTGCTGTGCTTGACAGTTGTAAAAAGAAGTATTTTTATTGAATCTTACTATGCCAAAAGGACGAGATTATAGTTTTCATTTTGTAAGCCAAATAAATCCGGTCCTTGTTATTTCCAATTCATTTGAATGTCTTTGTTGCCAGAATGTCATGAGAGAGTTTGCTCAAGGGAAGTCACAGAAACTGAACTACAGACAAATCAAGAGCTGTCCAAGAACTCAGTGACTATGTAATATACATACATATGTGTGTATACATACACACATATAAATATATATTACATAAAATCTTAATTTAGCATAGAGAATAAAGACAATGGCTAATCTATTAAGGAAGAGTATTCACATATCACATATAACACCCTGTAAAGAAAAGCAAATGCTTCATATCCTCAACCCAGTAGTTTAAGTGAAGACAAGATATGTTCACGAATGCTTTCAATTCTACAGTATTCAGCATCTTCTACATTTATGATAGGCAAAAATATAGTTCATGCTTCATAGATTTTATATTAGGAAGCAATGAAGCAAGACATTTAAATAATTAACCGAAGATCAAAAAGGTTGATCTTATTCATAGGAGGAGGCAAAGAAGCTGGGTAATATTAAACTTTGCATGTTTATGTAATATTGTGAAGCTTATCCTATAAATTTATAATTATATTTATTTTCTTAACACTTAAAATACATCTTTTGGAAACTTAGTAAAATTTTACTTATGAAGCAGTAAAAACACCAAAAATTCAAGTTTCTTTTCATACCATGTAATCTAATAAATAGAGAAATATTTTCATAAAATCTGTGATTATTTTTCCAGTAATTATAATAAGGACAATAGTAATAATAATAACAGTAACAATAATACTAATTACTCTCCTAAATAATTTTATTGTTAATCAAGTGGAAATGTGCCTACTTTTTTTATATCTTTACTAACATTTCTGTAATCCTCTAGTTGACCACAAAGGTATTAAATATTTTTGCTATACTATTTGTATTTTATATTATACAAGATTCATGTCCTATTAAGTGTATCAATCCTAATCACAAGATTAACTAGTATTTGTATTTCATAAAACAATGAAAACTTATGTCATTGACCAAAAATGTGTGTTACAGTGATTTGAAAGTAATGTTTAATAAAAGTTGATATTGAATAAATTTTGACTTTTCCAGTCACAAAAACTACGTGATTTTAAAATTCTTTCATAATCACTAGTCTTACTCTACTTTTATGTTTATTAAACAAAACAAAAAACTGATTTGCGGAAGTAAAATAGTACTCATATATTGGGGGTCACAGATATCTAACTTAGCTTAAGACCCACTTAAGGGTATGGAAAGAATTCTTGGTCCACGGAACTTACATAACAACCCATATTTAGGGAGAGCATGGATTGCAGAAGAAAATGCGTTTCTACAACTTTACTATGCTAGTGTAACTCTCAAGACCTTTCTAAATACTTGTGCTTTTATTTATAGATAAGTGTCTCATTCATCAATCATCATAAATTTGTCTCTTCATGACAGAACTAGACCACTGTGAAACACCACTAGTAAAAACACTTGAGAAAATCTGTCCATGTTGTTTCTAACTTGAACTGACATGTCTACCGAATTAATACTACACTTTATCCTCCATAATCATTTTAGAGAAATACCATAAAGATCATAAGATGTAGTGTCCTTTGAGATTTTGGTGTCCCAGTAATGATGGAGTGTAGGGATAAGTCCCGCCCCTTAGGGGGCGTGTTCGCCTCGGGCTAAAATTTGCCTATAAATTTGGCAAGTGTGCTCCCAGCCGCTGCTGCTTCTACTTTCCTGGTCTCCGCAGGAATGGTGGTTCTGTAAGTCTATTTCTCCATTAAAGCTGTATATATTTTTACAATCTGTCTGCATTCGTTTACGCCGTTACAATGGAGTAGCTACACCCTTAAAAACTCAACGATATAGTTGCCTAAGCAAGGACTGATCAAGAACCATCAATTGCTACCTTAAAAGGGACAACTATCAAAAGGTCTCATCTATAGATGAAGAGATAGAGGCAATTAAACCACTGCTGAGTTAGAAGAATCTTTGTCACTGGGATGAGACTCCTCATTTTTGATCCAATATCGAAAGTTTGACTCTGAATCCATAAACACACAAGGAGCAATAAACAACCTCAGAAAACTTTATTGTATATATATTGCGTGAATATTTGTGTTTGTATGTGTGCATAACTATAATAATCTAGGAAAAGCGAAAATGTTTTTGAGAAGGAACCATGAGGGGCACTTGGGAAGAGCCAGAGGGAGAGGAGGAAGTTCCACATAGAATGATTATTAGAGTGTTTAGTTATGAAACAAAAAGGATGTAGTTGGCAGACCTGGGAAAGAAAGTAGAAATAAAAGCAGCATTCTCACTGAAGTGTATTTTTCTTATCCTTAGAGATTATTCTTCCTAATATTTGGAATCAGTATAATTTATCAAAGAATTCCTTCAGAACAAAGTCATATATATGAATAGGTATGCTAATCATTTTTTCCATTGCTTTGAGTAAATAACTGAGAAAATCAAACTGAGGAGAAAATATATTCATTTGGCCTACAGTTTTAGGAAGGTTCAGTCATGGTTGTTTTAATTTGCGGCTGTGGCCCTGTGGCAAGTCATACGGTGATGGAGATGGGAGTGTTTGACAGAAAGGACTGCTCACTCTGTGAACATTAGGAAGCAAACATCAAGATTCTAAAAGCAATATATTGCTGGAAATCACATATTTCTATATCCCAAAGATACGTTTTTTTATATATATTCTGCTTTGTTTTTATACTTGGCAACTACAGAATCCATGTTCAAATCTACCCTTGATAAAAAAGTGTAGAATGGATACAAAATTTAATATTACATGATGAATGAAGTTATAGAATCTTTGGAATAACAGACTACAGCTTTATTATTACATGTGAATAAAACTGTTTGTGGCTGACTAAGATAGAAACACTGTAGCCATGTGCTAATTATGCCATAAGTAACTCATTAGGAACTGAGATCAGCAGACAGAACATGTGCATCTATTTAGTAGGAGCTCAATTCAGAGGTAATTATGAAATTAAAATTCCTTAAAGTCATTCCATAATGTGATTGAGCAGAGGAAAATGCGGTCTGGTTAGTCATATATAAAGGGAATGTAATCAGTATATGCTTGACCAAGTCATTATGGAATATAATTTTGAGCAAGCAAATGTTTCTGTTTAGCACAAAATAGTGCTAATTTTTTTAAAATCTGAGAATGGATTTCTGTTTCTTATAGTAATTTCCAACTTGAATAGGCCAAGGGATTATTTTTTTTCCTATTTATTCATCTGGACTTTCATTCTTTTTTATTTTATTTTTTTGAGATGTTATTTTATTTATATATTTTATTAATCCCAGCACTCAGGAGGCAGAGGCAGGCGGATCTCTGTGAGTTC
>NC_022021.1:35490302-35498196 GCF_000317375.1 Microtus ochrogaster | reverse complement strand
CACATACTCTATCAGTCCCGTTCCAGCTGGCCTTGGTGAGCTCCAATTAGACCAGCCCCACCATTTCAGTAGATGGGCACACCCCTCGTGGTCCTGACTTCCTTGCTCATTTTCTCTCTCCCTCTGCTCCTCATTTGGACCTTGGTAGCTCAGTCCAGTGCTCTAATGTGGGTCTCTTGTCTCTATCGATCCTAGAGAAGCTAAATAAGAAGGTGAACCCAAAGAAAAACATATAGTTATCCTCTTGGTGCTGGATATTGGAAGTAGACAAGATTGCCAGGGAAAAATTGGGAGCTTGGGGGTGGGTGTGGGGTGGGGGTAAGGGGAAATGGGGAGAGAGAAGGAAGAAGGGGAGGATGGGGAGAGCTTGGGGGAATGGGATGTTTGGGATGGAGGAAGGGTGGATATGGGAGCAGGGAAGTATATATCTTAATTAAGGGAGCCATTTTGGGTTGGCAAGAGACTTAACTCTAGAGGGTTCCCAGGTGTCCAAGGAGATATCCCCAGCTTGTTCCTTGGGCAACTGAGGAGAGGGCACCTGAACTGGCCCTATCCTATAGCCACACTGATAAATATCTTGCATATCACCATAGAATCTTTTTTATTTTTTATAAAAAGAAGACAAACTATCGTTTTTCTTTTTACATACCAATCCCAGTTTCCACTCCTCTCTTCATCCCATTCCCTCCAGCCCGCCCCAAATCCCAATCTACTCCTCAGAGAGTGTAGGGCATGTTGCTTTGGGAAAGGTTTAAGGCTCTCCCTACTAAACCTAGTCTGGGCAAGATATCCATCCAAAGAGAATGGCTTCCCAAAAAGTCAGTTCAAGCAATAGGGATAAGTCCTGGTGCCATTGAAAGCGTTCCTGTAGTTTCTCCCAGCCATACAACTGTTACTCATATTCTTAAGGTCCAATTTGTTCCTATGCTGATTCCTTCCCAGCTGGAGTTAGTGAGCTCTTGTTAGCTCAGGTAAACAGTTTTAGTGGGTGTCCCCATCATACAGTTTTCAACCTGAAAGATAAAGTTCATATTTCCAATTGTGTTCTTTATGTCATCTTTATGCACACACACACACATGCATACCTCTCATGCTTGATTCAAGAAGCTTCTTTGATGCATGAATAAGAAAAATCTAGAGACAGATATTGGGATTCAACCTGAAGATCAGAGAAGCAAAGCAAGCAAATCACTAGAGAGCTCTTACCTCTTTGAAATTTTCAGACTAAAAAAGAAGAAGTTCCTGTCTCATTCTGCCTTATATTTCTCTCTAGTACTGGGATTAAAGGGGTGCACCACCACCCTCCAGCCTCTATGGCTAACTAGTGTGGCTGCTGATATGATGGAGTAGATTGCCTGGTTTGCATTATGGTTTTCAGGAAAGCTTTATGTATTAAAATACTAACGAAATATCACTACATTAATTTCTGATACTGACAGATCATTACAGAAAGCCCCAACAGAACAAAGTACAGAGAAAAACTAGCTTGGTAATCCACACATTTGAATGGTTACTTGAAGAGCTTTGTAAATTAGGATGAAGTCGGGATCTCATATATGCCCAAAAATTTCATGTCACCAAAGCTGTGTCCATGGGATTCTTTTAAGATTTAACATTTTTAACAAGCCTTTATATATAATTAACAAGTTTCTCAGGTTATTCTGTTGTAGCCATTGTCATCATTATTAGTATAATTTGTAATATTCTAAGGCAGTGGTTCTCAACCTTTTAAATGCTTTGACCCTTTAATATAGTTCCGAGTATTTTGGAAACTCCCCGAATCACAAATTTAGTTTTGTTGATGCTTCATAACTATAATTTTGCTATGAATATGCAGTGTAACTGAAATGTGACTCCTTTGAAAGGGTTGTTTGATGCTCAAGGCATAGAGATCCACAGTGGTTGAGAACCACTGCTCTAAAGCCTGTTAGCTTCTTTGAAAATACTATTGAACATAGTTAAGTTTAAAATGTATAATGATTAGTACATTACTCAATAGTCACTTATTCTGGTATTGTTTATGGCTAATTGATTTTTGAAAAATTTAGGAAACTTATATACTTGGTGTGGGAGAATTGTCTGTAATCTGTCAATCATGTTATAAATAAACTCTGTTTGGCCAGGCAAGAAATATAGGTGGGAAAACCAGACGGGAATTAGAAATGATGTAATGAGAACAGGAGAATTCTGGGAAGAAGGAAGTTGATTCCTCCCATTGCTGCCCAGATCACCAAAGCATCAGGATGTGACCTGCCCCGCTGGAAAAAGGTACTGAGCCACATGGCTAACACAGAACAGAAAAATGGGTTAATCAAGATGTGAGAGTCAGCCACTGAAAGGCTAGAGCTAATGGGCCAATCAGCTTTATAACTTATAGAGATCTTTGTGTGATTTTTCTCTGGGACTAAACAGCTGGGGACACGGGCAGGATAGAAAACCCCAGTCGTGTTACATAGAGTAACAGAAGAGATAATTTCTATTTAATTAAATTAGTACATAGATAATGCTAATGGCTTAATTATTATTTTTGTGTTTTTTGGGGGTTGATTCTTATTTTATTTAATTTTTTTTTTCTTTTTGGCTTTTCGAGACAGGGTTTCTGTGTAGCTTTGGAGCCTGTCCTGGAACTCCTCAATCTTGTAGATTAGGCTGCCCTTGAACTCACAGAAATTAATCTGACTCTGCTTCCTGAGTGCTGGGATTAAAGGGGTGCACCAGCAAAATCTGAATTAAACAGTATTTTCTATAAAAGAAAAAGATTGACAATACTTACATATCATCAAAAAAAGTGTCTGTTCTCCCCACTTAGGTTCTCCTGTGTTCTAACGGGGGATGTATTTGCTTCTGTGGGAGGCTTAGAGGAAATTTTATGAAGAAAAACTGTGAGTTCTGTGTTCTGTCACAAAGATTTCATTATGCATTTTAACAGCTCTGGCCTTTTGTGCAGAATACAAAGGCCCTCTGCTGCATCAACTTTAGAAAGTGCTTGCATTAGTGCATATGAAGTCTAAAAATGACGTGACACTATGAATTCATTCACGTGCCACACAACTATATTCCTGGGACTTATCTCCTCTCTCACCAAAGTGAGTCAATCCCAGGATGGAAAGATGTTTGTCTTCTTGCAGTGTAGAAAGTCCTACAAATCCTGAGTAAAGCAACATGGAGATAAATATAAAAAGAGGCCAAGAACAGTGACATAAGCCAAATGCAGATAAATAAAAACTCTGGGGCTCCAGCAGTGAATAAAATAGTGAAAATATACCACTAATTTATTTTTTATGCTTTAAATTTTGTTTGTGTTTGTTCATGTAAACAAGAATCTAACCTAAAACCAAAACTACTAATTTATATAACAAAAGGTTCAAGAAAATTACATTTCAAAATTGTTTGAGGTGAATAAGATACAGTACAAGCTATGCACATAACACAGTTTTATTTCTACATGATTAGCTTATACCATATAGAAATGTCCACGTTCAAGTACATAAACTATCATTCATCTTATGGCATAACATAAATCTCCCTGAGGAAAAAAAATCAGATGAAAAGTTTTCATATAGATTTTAAAATTACTTTTACTTAATGTGTCTCAGTCTTTGAGCGTAGAAAATCTATTCCTCCCAAATGCGTGTTTTGTGATATATAATAGCACCTCAAAATTTAACTCTTTTCAAAAATGGTTTTCCAAGGCTTCTAGATTCTATTATACATAGACTATATAAAAATGTATATATGTGGTAGTTGGGAAAGTGTGGGGGAGTGTTCATGCACATGTGTGTATTTATAAGCATTTGATATTTTCCTATAAATTTAGATGAGAACTTCGACAATAACTAAGAATCTTGTAAAAGAATTTCTGGAACCAACTCTAATCTTTATTGAGAAATATTCAAAGGATACAGTCTTCTAGATTCAGGAAGTCTGTTCATAGGAAAGGCAATGAAAAGTTTTGGAGGAAACTGTACACTCTTTAAATGATGCATAGACTATTTCTTTTGATGCTACAAGGAGTGCACAATTACGACAAGCAATTCTAACCCACATTTTAGGTCATTTTCTGTTATCATTTCATCCAAACCTCATACTTCAATTAATTTTTTACAAACTTTATAGAAAAGGTAGCTCTCATAAATAGTGAGAAGCATATTGATTCAGAGATATGGCAAGAGAAAAACATTCTAGTTACATAAATGGCTGGTAAACTGTGACCAGCTATTGCTATTCTAGCCGAATCAAGACTTGTATAATTCCATATGTATAATGGATTTTAACAAGATACAGTTTTAATAAACTTCTCAAGTATAATAAACATATTTAAACATGATTATTGGACTTTATTCTCTTCCTGAACTCTCTTAATACAACATTTTAGTAACTCCTTAAGGTACTGAATGCAAGAATTTTTTAAAACATTGCAAAATCTGGGCAAAAAATTTATCATATATTTCAATAAGCAACTCACAATCAGCCAAATATCAATGCCATGTCAACATATAAAAATAAGCCTATTTATTGTTTTTGCCATTACAGAATAAGGATAATATTCAGAGCCCAGGCATTCAGCATATGGACCTTTGAATAACAATCAAGCAGATGGTGGGTTGTCTCAGTGAGTAAGATCACTGATAGGGCAGGCGAGAGAACCTGAATTCAAATACCAGTCATTCATAAAAAGCAATAATGCCTTTAATGTCGATAACCCTAGGGCTGTGGGAGACTGAGTCATGAGTATTACTCTTGAAAAGAACAAATAATCCAATTAAAAATGGAGTACAGACCAAAACAGAGAACTCCCAACAGAAGAATCTAAAATGGCTGACACTTCGGGAAATGCTCGAAATCCTTAGCCATCAGAGAAATGCAAATCAAAACAACTCTGAGATTCCATATTACACCTGTAAGAATGGCCAATATCAAAAACATTGATGAAAACTTATGCTGGGGATATTGTAGGGAAAAGGAAATTTCCTGCATTGCTGATGGGAGTGCAAACTGGCACATTGCCTCAAGATGAAAGAAGAAAGAAAGTGCAGGATGCAGAGGTACTCTCTATACTCTTCTGACTTACATGCATATGTTTACAGAGCCCACATTCACACTAACACACACACACATATACAAACACATACAAAAAAAACCCTCAACAACCAATGAAACAAGAGTGTAACATCCAAATATAATGATATCTTTTATCATCAATACTCTATGACAGCCATAATTCACAAAACTAAAAGTTCTAAACAAGATTATTCAGTTGTTGAAACGTTAATGTTAATAAAACTGTACACAATTAATAGGAAAAAAGTCTAATCTAAGTGTACCTTATAATTAACATAAGAATTCTATTAATATTTTTGGTTGCTTTGTATTTTGTTTTTAAGACAGGATCTCATTATGTATCCCTGGCGTTCCTAGAACTCACTGTACAGACCTTGATGTTCTCAAACTCAGAAATTCTCCTTCATGCCCCTCCCAAAGTACCAAAATTAAAGGTGTGTTCAGTAGTCTTTTTGAGATCACGTTTCATTTTTAAGTGACACATTAGTTTGGAGATGTGTGACTAGCACAACTCACAAAATGTTAATTGTCCATTATATTTATTTATATTTCCAATAATTTTCTGTAAAAAAAATCCCTAATTTTGCTACAAAGTTACTTTTTAATACTAATTATTATCTCTTAACATCCCCTTTTTTTCTAGAAGATGCTGCTGGAGATGCATAGATAGAAAATGCCTGTTCTGAAGCCCCAAGTCACAGCCATAGTTGTGTAAAAGAGAGTGATTTATTTTGTACTTATTCTATTTTTTCATTTCACCCTGTGATTATTGCAACCTTAAAAAAAAGGAATCATAAAATGTAAAAGCTTTTCTAAGAAATCCATTTATGTTATCTGATCAAGGAACGAAGCACAGAAGATTGGATTAAGATGGGATCCCGCACCGAAGATTTAGGAGTAGGATGTAAAAGTAGCAACTGATATGCATTTGAAACAGTAGCAAAATTCAAAGGATTCATTTTAACTGAAATTCTGGTGCTCAAGTTTCAAACCAGCCCGCATGCAAAAGGGAGTACTAAAGAAGGGAAAAAAATTAAAATAGTGTTTAGATTAAATTTAGGTCAAATAAAACAATATCCTCACTGTCACTTATTTCAAGATACACTAAATAAAAACTGTCACATTTCAAACTGAAATGATATGGTTGGTGATTCTTCTTCTGAGGAACTCTTTACTATGATTTGCAATATAAACTCTGGGTGATAGAACCAAAAATAAATTCTCAAATTACTTACCTCTGCTCTCTGCAAATAAAGTGAAGGATTTGTTATTGCAATATACAATTTCTTTTAATATCTCTATCAATAAAGTTGCCAAGAAAACTATAGTGTATCTAAGTCTCCAAAGACACCTGCACTTTGTAGATGACCATACTCAAATATATGTAAATATACACACCCACACACTTAGTACTTGGTTAGTTTTCTTTTTTATTTTATTGCCTTTCCCAAAGAGAAATTTCATAATTTTTCCTTTTCATTTTCATGAACTGATAGTTCAAAAATGAAATGTTTTCCAAATGTCTTGTGGCTAGAATATTAAAAATAGCTGTTTTAAATGGGCTAAGACCAGATTAAAGGAATAGTTGCCTTTTGATGAGAAAAAATGAAGCATAATATGCACCTCAAAATATTAGTATCAGAAGTTTTGTTAAGCCTGGATATAGTGAAGAGAAATGATGAAGTCCACATCTCCCCAGTCACAGTACTCATTCCCAAATATATCAAAAAAATGGAGCAGATTATAATGTACGACATCTTTTTTTTAATAATGTATGTAATAAAAATGTGAGTAAAAGCTGAAAAATTTATTCATTCATTTATAAATTAACAAATAATTTGGAAATAAAGATTATTCTTGGAATGTGCACATTTTTTAAAATAGAAAAAGTATTTGTGGCATTATTTGTCTTTGGACGATAAAAAGTAGATACTATGTAGAAAGAAGTAATGTGATCATTACAAAATTAATAGACAAAATTTAAACTAATAATGAAGGTCAATAAATACATAGAACATGTTGATATGGGAATGATTTCTTATTAATAAAGAAACTGCCTAGGCCCATTTCATAGGCCAACCCTTAGGTAGGCGGAGAAAACAGAACAGGATGCTGGGAGAAAGAAGCTGAGTCAGTGAGTCGCCATGGTTCCCGCACTCCAGACAGATGCAGGTTAAGATCATTCCTGGTAAGCCGGCTCGTGGACTACATAGAATAATAGAAATGGGTTAGATCAATATGTAAGAGATAGCCAATAAGAGGCTGGAACTAATGGGTCAGGCAGTGATTAAAAGAATACAGTTTCCATGTAATTATTTCAGGTATAAAGCTAGCCGTGCAGGCGGCCGGGTGCTGGGGACGCAGCTCCGCCGCTCTTATTACTACAACATGTTTTGATAAATTAATATAATAGATTAACATTTAATAAAGTGAACATAAATGAATAAAGGCAAAAATATCATCAAGAACTGAACAGGACCTCAGAAAACCTTTTGGCCTCCTGGTCTCTGGTACTTTCAATATTTCTAAATATGTATATAAGAATTATGAAGGGTCTTTGAGGAAGGAGCCATTAGAGAGAGCACCTTGGATTTTGAGAACAGAACCTAAGTTATTACATATCATCAATGGAGGGAGATTTGACCGGCAGGAAAGGACAAGAGAATATAGCCTAGTAACATGTGTGAAGATGATGTGAAACACAGGTCAGCACGGAGAGTCCAAAATGTTCAACCTTAGTTCTGTGACTGCATGAATCCCTCTGTAGCTACAAATGCTTACTAGCACAAATCATTCATTTACTTAAAATATTATATTTGTTTTGTTTTGTTTT
>NC_022021.1:35489459-35489967 GCF_000317375.1 Microtus ochrogaster | reverse complement strand
GTGTGTGTGTGTGTGTGTGTATCATTACAGCATTGTATGTGGGTCTGGATATGTTATAAAGTATCATGATTGCTTAGAAAACTCTCTTACCTACTAAACTATCTCTATAACCATGTGACTCCTAAATTAAGTTAAAAATGTAAGAGTGTAAAGTTGCAAGTTTAACCCACTGTAACCCTGTAGCATTTTAATTCCGACACCCAGAAAATGACATATTATTCACGACAAAACTAGAGGGCCTGGGGCTGGGCTCAGCAAGCAGAAAAACATGTTCACAGACCTCACACGATAGCTTCTATTCCCAGAAATTACCAAATGACTCACAAGGTTTCTCCTTAGACCTCAACAAGCACATCATAGCACAGGTGTATCTACTCTCCCTATCTTTCTCTCTTGCTTTTTTTCTCTGTCTCTTTCTCTCTCTCTGTGTCTTTCTCATTGGAAATCTTTACTATGATTTGCAATATAAACTCTGGGTGATAGAACCAAAAATAAATTCTCAAATTAC
>NC_022021.1:35483079-35489337 GCF_000317375.1 Microtus ochrogaster | reverse complement strand
CTCTCTGTGTCTTTCTCATGCTTCCATAGAAAAACAAAATGCACCTTTCAAATTCATTTTTGTAGATAAATATTAATATATGTAAATAATTATAATAAATATCCTGCTATTAACAGATTTTATTATTTTAATAAGATAAAGAGTAATGAAAAATAATGAAACAAGATACTTTAATAATAAAAATATCAAAAAATTGCAATCATAACATTAGAATACCTTTATTTGCAAAGACCGCTTCATTTCAAGGTATAATATTTCATCAGATTTGATTATTTCTATTTGTAATATATCTGGCATGATATTTAATATATGTTTTGAAAACATTTGTCTTTTAAAGTCTAGTTTCCCAATCAAGGAACTTTAGTTGCACTGTGAGAAAATTTTTATGTATGCTCTGACAGCAAAATTGCACATATTTTGCAGAATTATTAATCTGTTGGAAAAAGGCTGGGAGTATGTCAAAGCATACAAGAATCAATGAAAAATATTATGAGATATTAGTTTAAGCAATGACACAAGTAAATAACTATTTAGATTGCTAAAATTTCTTAATTTTTTTTCTTTATTTTTAAACATGAATATACAATGAAATATACTAACTCATACTTTTCATTTCTCTGTTCCAACTCTCTCCATAAGTCTCCCAGCATTACCCAATCCAAACTTCACATCTATAGTCAATTGGTTTTGATGTTCAGCAAATTTAGTTCTGTACACATGTGTACTGTATACAAAAAAAATTATTCATATTTTATAACTGTTAGATTATAGTTAATTATAGAGATCTTATTCTTTAGTTTTAGTTTTTTGGTTCTTCAAGGTAGGGTTTCTCTGTTGCAGTCTTAGCTGTCCTGACACTACCTCTTGTAGACCAGGCTGGCCTCGAACTCGCAGGGATTGACCTGCCTCTGCCTCCCGAGTGCTGGGATTAAAGGCGTGTGCCACCAACTGCCCGGCCAATTGTATAATTTTCAATAGCATCCCAGTGTAGTAGTGAAAGTTTATGACTTTTCTTCAGTCAGGGAAATAGGTAGATTATTTGCACATCTTCATATCTTGCTCTGTTCCTCCAAAAAAGTCCCTCAGGTCTGCATCTGGCCTCTCCCCTCCTAATCCCTTTACTTACTGCTCCCCATCCCTGGTGGGTGATATATATAACTTTTCGCCAAATTTCTGTCTGCTCATTGCTTTTACTCTGTGCCCAAGTCTAGCAGCTGTTCCTTGGGAATCCTTAGGCCACTTCAGCCAAGAAACCAAGTAGGCTAGGCTAACTTTAGATTTTCACTTATTCCTTCACGTCTCCTAATCAAATTACCGAGTCTTTTTCCCAGGTCTGTAACAAAAAACCTGCTGTGAAATTGACTTCTCTCATCTCCAGGTCCTAAGGAACACGTAGATCTAGTCCCCCAAACTTCCATTCCCTCACTTATCCCATTATCTCAGTCAGGTAGGCTAAAGGTTGAAAGACCCTCAGAGAGTGTCTTTCAGTCTGGGGAGACCCTTCCCAAGGAACAGCGAGGCCAGCAGATGCAAACAGCAAGAGGTTTATTCAGATACACAGGTACCTGGGGCGTCCAAGTCTCTCGGAGGACTGGCGCGCCCGCCGTCAGGCTGGGGTAGCGGGTTTTTATAGGGTAAAGGGAGCAGAAGCGCGGTTACAGAAGCGAGATGCATAGTTACAGGGTTTTCATTGGTCAGTTTGAATATGGCCGAGTTCAAGTCGGGACAAGGTTCCTGGTTCCCGAGAATTCAGATATGGGCTGCCTTGGCTCTTGTTTAGGGCAGACAGGGTGTCTTTCTCGGTATTCACTGTTCCTCCCCCGGCCCAGCCACAGGTGTCTCTATCTCATTTTGGCAGCTTATAAGCTGCCCTTTGTTAAAACCCTGAATATTCAGTACAAGCCTTGCAAAATGGTGTTACCGGTGCTAAGTTGTTTAACAAGCTGGGCGGGGGGCCTTCAAGGTGTAGATCTTTCACTCCTTTCTTCCTAATCTAATGTTCTATTTTCATGCAGAGATCTGTAGACATGCCTGTCTTCATCTCCAACAGATCATGTAAAGATCCTCCTCTAACATTTTTTTTTTCCACTCATTTTATTGTGACAGTCCCTAACTCCAGCAGGCATTCCCTTGAATTGGTCAGCCAGGTTGACTAGATAAGCAAATAAAGTGAAGCAGGTGGGTAAGCTTCAGGTTTTCATTTCTGTTCTCTCTATATCCAATCTTCCAGTCTCATCCCCAGCACTTTAATAGACGACTTGTTGTGGCCTTTCCTTACTCACTGCCCCCACTCCCAGAGGACTAAGATGATTCTAGTATAATACCTTTCTGTCTTCCTTCAAGTCCACCTCCTAGAACATCTACATTCCTAATGTCAACTTGGCATGCTAAGAAACACCTTTGCCCTGGAGAACCAGTGGTCACACCAATCAGGTACCCATCCTGGAGGAATTCTTACTTGGCAATGCACAGCCTCTATACACTCCTAATGAAAGGAGAAAAAACATGCTTGCAAAATCCTGACCCAGTCTTCGACTAAAACCGAGGTGAGCCTGAACCTCAGTTATGCAAAGTACTTTACAGAAACCATAATAAATTTGCCACCTGTAAGAATGGCCAAGATAAAAAACACTAATGACAACTTATGCTGGAGAGTTTGTGGAGTAAAGGGAACACTCATTACTGGTGAAAATGCATGCTGGTACAGCCTCTTTGGATGTCAGTGTGGTGATTTCTCAACACCTGACTTCTGGTCAGCTAGTTATTGGCTCTGCCCCAACATTGAAATTTAACTTTACTGTATTAGTCTAGGAGTATGATCAAATATCCCCCAACTCTATGGAGATGTGTACTTTACTACTTCTATGCTTGCATTTTGTTCTATTGTTCTCAGTGTCTTTTTAAATGGTGATCCCTTCAGATTTGATTAATTGAGTTGTATTGTAACATATTTTCAATTACGATTGTAATCACATTTAATTTATTCAACTTGCTCAGGATTATGGTATAGAAGCATTTTGGTGGCACCAAACAAAATATAAGAATATAACATCATTTTCCTTACACTTTGAAATTTCACTGCCATTTTAAATTAGGATTCAATTATCAATACAACATTCATTTCTTTGTTCATTTGCTTGCATTGAGCATTTTATTTAATTTTAAAAAATATTGCCCATTAGAGAACACAAGAACTTAAATTTATTGGGAAATTAGTGTAGAAACAAAAATACTAAACAGGAGTTTACATGTGAACATGCCATTATGTAGATATGTCATGAACCAAATAGAAACCAATAGAAATCAAAACAGATTATCAGAAATAATTTCAAAAACAGTAATAGTAACAATAACAAGCTAATCAACATGTGTTTTTCAGGGCATTGTAAATTTAAAGTTTAACTAGCTGTCAGTATCCAGTAAAAAGGCAGAATCAAGATCAACAGGAGTTCTTTAGTAGACATCATGTCAAGACAAAGGCCTCTTTGTTGTTCTTGTTACTAAAATCAGTTTACTTGTTTTGTTTTATTTACAGACAATGTTTCACTCTGTATTCAGACTAGATTTAAACTGATTTATTCTAGTTAAAATGGCAACATGGTAGGCATATGTCACTATCTCAAGACAACTGAATTTTAATTAAGTAAAATATACCTTCAGATTATTATTAGTAACTTTCCATAACGCTGTGTCAGAATTCCTAACAAGAATGAACTAAAGGCATAAAGAAATTGTTTTCAATTAGTGATGGATGGGATGCACTCAGAGACAGAGAAAGCATGAGGGCACTAGCTGGAAATAGCTTGTCATGTTTTGGTTGTCAGAAGTAGGAAAAAAACAGAAAGATTGATGTTATAAAAATCTTGAAAGCCCCCCCCCCCTTAGAGATGAGCTTCCTCCAATCACACTGTCTCTTAAACTTTCCACAACCCTCTCAAATAATTCCTGAGTCCTCAAAGTACATTTTTTATTCAACCCACCATATACCAAGAAAAAGAATAGATATTTTGATATAAGAGGTATATAATGTTACTGGTTCACAGCATTTTGTGTCCATCAAGTTCCATATAGTAATGCAATTTTATTATCATAGTTATTAAATAAAGTTAAAACATGATGAATTATGTTTGCACTATATATTATATTTGTTTTATCTTATTAAATGTAACCACCATCATAGGTATTTATTTTAACTCTGCTGCCACACATGTTCAAATGTTTTCTCAACGGTATTTTACAACATTGTTTGGAATGTTATAAACATTGTCATTCTAAATGTTTCTGTCCACATGATGGTTCTAACATACATGAAAATTATAACAAAACTAATGTCATAGGTATATTACACTAAATATAATTACAATTATATTTCTTTGTTGACTACACAAAACATTTAGATAATTGCTGAGAAATATGATCCACACATACATATTTTTTTTTTCTGAAAGTCCTTTAGGTTTTTCACTTAGACGATTTTAATGAAAAACAACTGTCACCATTCTTACTTGTCGACCAGGAGTTGATACGACGTTGGCACAGAAAATGAAAGAATGACAGCGGGAAAATCAGCTACGTGCTGTACAGACAAGGAGTCTCCTCGAGACTTCACATCACATGTTGTTCAGTGGTTGGCATTTTCAAAGGTCACTTTGATCCTCAGTAGTAGTCAGTTATTAAACAGAAAGTGTTACTGACAGTTAAACACTGCTGCACAATTAGCTAAGGTGTGAAGCATTTCACTTCTGAAAGTAACACTCCTCGTTGGAAAAATTGTCTCAATATTGTCTCCTTTTCCTTAACTAATCTGTATATAAAGTATTCCATTTCTGTTAGCTAATCACTTCAAAGTTCCAGACTGTGAAAAGTATTTTTCAGAATTTAAATTTTATGTCTGTTCTGAAGACTTGGATTTCCTTCTTCCATTAATATTTAGGCAAAATATTTTCAATGAACTGAATCCTACGAAAATGGTAAAAGAATATATAGTCCATATATACTGAATTGTGTAAGTATTGTCATAAATGTGTTAATAATTAGTAATATGTTAAATCAGTTAGCAAATGCAGAGGATTAAATATTCTCTAAGAATGTTCTTTTTTTTAGAATGTTCATATTTTAAACTTGTATATGTGAATTTGAAATAGTTAAATAATATAATGGAAACTAACCCAATGCTAGTAGATGTTTTGAAAGAAATATCTATGGCTGGAGAGATGGCTCAGAAGTTAGGAGCACCAATTCCACTTCCAGAGGTTCTGAGTTAAGTTCCCAGCAACCACATGGTGGCTCACAGTCATCTGTAATGAGATCTGGTGCCCCCTTCTGGCAGGCAAGCATGCATGGAAGGAATGTTGTATACATAGTAAATAAATAAATCTTAAAAAAAAAAAAGAAAGAAAGAAAGCTCGGCGCCAGGAGAGCCAACATTTGGGTGAGTTTCTGACCCCGCAGCGCCAGCCCAGGACAGGGAACTCAGAAGTTCCTCAAACCCCTATCCTTCTTGGGCTCTCTGCAGGGCCTCTACTCCCTGCATACTGCCTCTTTCTTCCTATCCCACCCAGCTTGCATCCAGAACCCTCCCCACCTGGCCCCCCAGCCTCTTTCAGCTCTTAACATCACACAGCTCAGCCTGTCTGGGCGCTGGGTCCCTCTGAATCCTTAGGGCAACCAAGCGGGCGGGAGTTCCTTTGTTTCACTAGCCTGCCTGCACCTAGCAAGGTAGGCGCTTTGTTTACAAGCTACCCAACCAGCATGGAGACCCGACCTCAGCGCCAGGAGAGCAAGCATTGGGCACGGAGACCTGAGCTCTGCGCCAGGAGAGCCAGAATTGAGGAGAGCCATCATTGGACATGGAGATCTGATTTCGGCAACAGGAAAGGCATCACTGGGGAGAGCCATCACTGGGAAGGTACATCAGTAGGCAAGGAGACCTGATCCTGTAAAAGAAGATCCATAGAGGAACATTCGGAGGAAGAGATGGGCAGGCGCCAATACAAGAATTCACCCAACAATCTGAAAAGCAACATGAAGCCACCAGAAACCAGCGACCTCACAATAGGAGGGCATGAACACCTTAATCAAGAAGAAGTAGAAAAGATGGACTTCATGAAAGTGATTGACACCCTTAAACAGCCTGTAAAGAATGCCCTTATAGAAATGGATGAGAAATATTACAGAAAATTTGAGGAATTGAATAAATCAGTGAATGATACCCTAGAAAACCAAGGAAAAACAATCAAATAGATAATGGAAACAGTT
>NC_022021.1:35457605-35477329 GCF_000317375.1 Microtus ochrogaster | reverse complement strand
AAAAAAAGAAAGAAATATCTAAGGATCAAACTTTTGGAGGCCATACATTTATATATAATGATGATACTTTTATAGTTATAGTCGGGGAATATAATGTGTGTTTTAGGCATTCATGTTCTAGATGGCCTCACAATTTTGTGCATAGCTTCCAGAATAAAAAATTAAATGATATTTTTAATTCAAACCATTGATATTTCACGGATACTGAAAATTACTTTTAGGTTTTTAATTTTAGACTACCACTATACTGAATAAATTATGAAAGGAAAAGGATCTAAAACACAACCAAACTCAACGCTTAAGCGGGAATTCCAAACTTAAAAAAAAAAGGTATGTAATTTGTTTAACTCTTAGTAATTTAAATCTGTTTGAAAAAGTATAAAAATAATTGAAAAGTAATTCAGAAAGATGA
Organism: Microtus ochrogaster; assembly: GCF_000317375.1. NCBI lineage: Eukaryota > Metazoa > Chordata > Mammalia > Rodentia > Cricetidae > Microtus > Microtus ochrogaster. The sequence continues at coordinate 35,476,917 of NC_022021.1, read as the reverse complement.
TTGATTTCATCCCAGATAGTTATGGCATAAAATCTTCCCTCCACTGGCCTCTAAAAGGCATTTAATTTCTTAATGCTTTACATAATTCTACTGAGGATGTGAAGAATTACAAATAGTCATATTTTCAGTACATGAATTTCACATTTCACTTGAAGATTCCTGTAGTACTTATTTCTAAGTATTGTGTTAATAGATGATTGGTGAATTTTTTTCTTGTAATGCTGTTCTTAATCCCATATATTTAAATACAAAATAAACGTACATATATCGCACCCCTTTTCACAAATATCTCTGTTCCATTAATGTAACTCAATTCCCAATGCAAGCACATCTTTTAAAAATGTGTTCCAATGGCCTATATTGAGGAGATGCAAAGATAATATTCAGAAGAACCCTCAGTGAATGCACAGTTGTGGCAGGAGGCTATGTGTGCCGAGGTCCTGGAAAAAAAAAATTCCTCAGAACTGTCGGTAGACCTGATACAAGTGGCCTTGGCTGAAACCCACAGTATGGCTCCCAAAAAATCAGATGTTTTAATAACTTTTTTTGTACTTACTATCCTCATAAAAATCAACTTAAAGATGTTATATAAAGAATAAAATTAAATGATGTAAGTGAACAAATAAAATATTTACTACTACCAAGAAAGATTGTTTAGTCCATATTAGTCTTCATTTTCAGTTTATTCCATCTTAAAAATTATTCATGAATAAACACTTTAAAACGTTTAACTCTTGATAGCTTTCACAATGACTTTATAGACATAGTGTGTTTTCTAAACAGAATAGAGTGATACAATTTCAAGACGTGTATTTGAAATATGCAATTATTTCTTCCAGATAAATTACTATCTTTAATCAATGGGCTCTGCCATCAGTTTGATTCATATTCAGATATTTTTTTGAATTTTGAGGACCATTTTCATAGAGATATAAAAAAAAAAACCAAGGGAAAGTAAGTTGTAACTGGAAGAGGAAGACAGCAAACAAAAGAAACTAGCCATGTGATTTGAGTTAAACTAGATTAGAGTCCAGTCTTGTGGTAGATTAGAAGTCAGATGGGGAGGAGTGAACACACGGGAGAGAATGAGAAAGCAAGAATGAAGTCTCAGAGACAGCAGACGTAGGCTCTGATCTACATCTGAAGGAAAAAGACGGAGAAGGTAACAGAAAACTTATAACTTCCTGAGTTTGGTGGACAAGAAAGAACTTCATGGCAGATCTGGAACAGCTGGAACCGGGGGTGAGAATTGTTGGAGGGAAAAAAACATTATTTCCTTAAAGTATGAATGAGTCCTCCTATTTCCTTAGCATGACTTAGGGTAAATTACCTTACTGAGAAGTTAACCCTTGGTCAAAAGACTGTCAGAACAACTGGATTCATTCTTTTAAATATTTTTAAATGGTCTATAAAATAAAATATATTTTTCAAAAATTCACTTCTAATTCAACCAAAAGGGCACTGATGCCAAATATTACTCCATAAATGCAATTCATGTAACTATTAAGAGTATTAAGAGTATATAATTCACTTGTCTGAGATATTTTCAAATTAGCTTTCTTCTCAGGAGATGTGCTACCATTCGTTTTATGCCTGAGATCCAGGTTGGAAGTATCTTTACATGAAGAGTTTTCTAAAAAGTCTCCCTAGAGTTCCTTTAATTATCCAGTCACTAAGGCTGTGGATTAGTGCATGCAGCATAGGTATGACTACTACATAAAAGATAACCGAGTGACCTCATCCTACATTGTAACTGGATGATGGCTGGAGGTATGTATGAATTAAGGAATCATACAGGAACAGCAGAGCCAGGATTTGAAAGCTGTGGGTGAACAGAGCTTTGAGTCGGGCAACAACTGTGTGTGAACTGTGGAAATATCTGTGCTACTGGGCCATGTATAAGAAAGAGAAATCAGGGAAAGCACAAATATAGTAATTACAGATTTTATATGATATAAGTATTCAAAATGGAAGACCAAACATATGTGTGTGTGAGTGTGTGTGTGTGTGTTTGTGTGTTAGTGAGTTTCTATACATAAGCATGATCAGAAATGGAGTTACATAAGGAAACATGGGTACAAAATAAGATATGACCTAATGGCTTTAATTTTAAGTGAATTTGCATATGTTTGTTCAGATTATTGTCACCATTCTGTCTTCAACACATGGATTCTGACTTATTGTAGCAAAAGTTTAATATATCTGAAATTATATGCTATTATCTGCTTCTTGGCTCAAGAGCATGAGTAGAATAAGTATTCAAAATGGAAAACGAAATATATATATATATATATTTGTCATCTGTTACTTGCTCAAACAATACTTGCTCTACTAAGACCAATAAAATACAGTACTTGAAACTTTATTCTTCTAATTAAAGTAATTTTTATATAGTACATTTACAGTATGCAATTATATTTATATATAGCAATATGTATATGTAATATTGTGTACATATTGTAACAACAATGTAAATTTTGGGGAAAATATAGCACTACAGTTTTTTCTTTCCTCTTATTTTCTTCTTCATTGATAAAAAAATTCTGGTAGAGGTTTATCTGTGCCTTTCCCTCAGCTCCACACTGAATCTCTTGCTTCGTTTCTGCTACTGTATTTTCCTAATCAGTACATCTTACTATGCTATGTCTGTTATATATTTAATTCTTTTTTAAATTGTGCATATTTGTTTTGGACAATCTCAGTCAGTAGATCAAATTGCTTTTCACAAATGGACAGAACTTATGAAAATCATGGTCTTCTTTCAAATTAAACCCAATGTGTATTTATTAACATTTCAATATGCTGTATTTTTGTGATACATAAATACAATTCTATCTCATTTAAATTCATTTTCAAATTTAAATGTGGCACAAACCTGTATGCAGGCATAATGAGGAAGGCTGTGTTGTATAGGCTAGCTTGAGACAGACAAACAAAGATGTTGGGAAATAAATAAGAGACAAAAAGAGAGAGTGGGGTGAGGGAAAGGGGGATTGATGGGGAAGAAAGGAAATGATGGAGGAAGAAAGGAAGAATGGGGGGAAATCAGATTGTTTTTATTCCAAAACATTTTCACCAAAATTGTATAAAGTGGTTTTTTCTGTTTGTTTACTTATTTAGAATAGTCATGGGATATTGAATAATGCAATATTTTAGCAAATATAATAAATATGTACAATATGTATTACATTAGATTGCTTAATGTCCAATGTGGATAAAAGCTAGTTAAAATACACACTATTCACTATATTTACTTGCAAGCACAATTATGCCTTTTGAGTTTCTCCTGGTTAATTATCTCATGTGTGGAGGTCAAAGTGAGGGCTGGGTTAATAACACCCCATTCTGTGAAGATATTATCTATATTTGCAAGTGTAAGGAATGAAGGTATTAAGTCTTCTTTGCAAATCCAGATACTGTGGAAGTAAAAGATAGAAGATCTTGGTCAATAGCGCTTCACTGGTTCAACAGTGTTTCTCAGCCCTGCCCCTTCGACAACATTCAAAAATGCACTTCCCTCTCACTTACTGAATTTCTGTAGACTGTTGTGATAAATGATCATATCCTCATAAATGAAGTCAAAAAGGCATTTACAGATGATGAGGGATTGTGGAAATAACATTCTGATATCAATAGCTTTAATTGTATATAATATGGAAATAGGCAATTATCGGCAAAGGCAGTTTTGGAAAAAAATGTGACTCTGTAGTTGGTGCTTTCAGTAACCTTCATAGAAATAAAATCTAATACGTCCGGTTTGTGAAAAGCAAGTGTAGGTCCATTTGTGCTGCATCTCTTTCTATTTGGAACGTATCATGTTTAGCTCATTGGTCCCTTATGGTTTCCTTGGCTCCTCTCTCTTTTTTTAACATTATGCAGTATCATACTCATGCAAATAGATTTCAGCAAGTTTAAAATGCTGTTAGCTTAAAGGCATCACAAACTGCTTGTCCTATTAATTCTAAGTTCTGAAAATAAAAAGCTTGATAGTTTTCATATTAGAGTGATATCATTTTTCTTAGTTAAGATTGACTAGAACAAAATACCCAGTATAAATGACTTCAGAAAAGATAGTTTTCCTATGACTCACAATTTGGAGGTAGTGATTGTCACAGTCTAGCAGTCAGTTATAGGACTTGGTTTAGCTGCAGCTGCTTTTTCTCTATACTGTGTAAGAGGACAGAGGGTTGAGTACAGGTAGTCCCTTCACAAATTCCTTTTAAATTCACTTCAGCCTTTGATCACACCCAGTGAACTTCATCTAGAAAAGACCTCACAAAACCTTCACTAGAAAGCTCACAAGTGCCCACATCTACAATTTCAGGGAATTCAACATGTTTCTTTGGCACCTTCCGGTACCTGATGCCATTTGCAGATATCCAGCAACACACATAAGTGTATATATATAGAAAAATATTAAAAATAATTCATAAAAAAATGTAATTTTAAATTTTATATCTACATTTAAATATCTAGAAGAGAGGATTTTTACTGTTTACAATATATATAATAGGTGTTTAAGACGATACACTAATTACCATGATTAGATAATTACATATTTTGTTCCCTCATTAAAATACTGCATTGGGTAACTGCCTATCGTGTTTTTGAATGAAAATAACAATGTGCCCCACAAACAGAGCAATTTTTCCCTTTTATCTTTAATTATGTAACAAATTTATATTTCTAGGAGGCACATTGTTTATTTAAATCATTTTGTTGTTGTTTTCTTATAGTGCATCTACTCATTAAAACTGTATTTTAAAATAAGTTCTGTATTGGTGCAAATTAAATACCATTAAAAATTAGTGCTATTAATAGCTGTCATTATTCAATATGTTGCCTTTTATTTTGTTGTTCTGTGTATAAAGCCCATAAGTTTAAACTTGCCATATGGAACATTTTTGCCAAAGTTAAATATTTCTCAGATATCTGGTGATGTGGGAGTGTCATATATCAATCTGTTGATTTCATTGGTTAATTAATAAAGAAACTGCTTGGCCTGATAGATTAAAACATAGGTGGGTGGAGTAAACAGAACAGAATGCTGGGAGGAAGAGGAAGTGGGGCAGATGCCATGCTCCTCCTCTCCAGGGCAGACACAATGAAGCAAGCCTCCGGGTCAGACATGCTGAATCTTTCCCGGTAAGACTGGTGTTACACAGATTATTAAATATGGGTTAGGCAAGATGTGAGAATTAGCCATTAAGAGGCTAGAACTAATGGGCCAAGCAGTGTATATGAATACAGTTTGTGTGTTGTTATTTCGGGTGTAAAGCTAGCTGTGCGGGAGCCAGGCAGGACGAAAAGCAGGCCTGCCTGCAGCTCCTACTACAATCTGGTTTTGACAATTCACTGTTTTGCTGTTTTACAAGTGTTGAGAACCATATAGCTTACTTCCTGAAGACGGTTTAGTGCCAATATAAAGAATATATTTTGCTGTGGTAAAAGCACTGTATTTTGGAGGAAATGGTGTTAATAAAATACAGTTGGGTTGTCATGTGTTCTTAATGCATTCAGGACTTACTCTGAATACCTAAATTGCCTGTATTTAGAAAATGTTTTTGTACCACTAATGAAATCTTAACAATTGTTCAACTCTTATTATCTGCTTCCCTTTTCAACCATATTTTTCACTGCATCTGTACTTTTAACCAATCTCTAAAGTTTGCTTGCCATTGATCATAAGAAGTTAAAAAAAAAAAAGGTGATGAACCATGGTCCGTCTATCAGCTGATCCTGAGAATGAAGCTTGTTCCATTTATTGCTTCTTCTGATAACTGACTAGAGCAAGGTGCCATCTCTGGAAGACACCACTTCATTTCCTACACTTACACAATTTCCCATAACATTTCTTCTAATCTTAACTGGACTTGATAAACACATAAAAATGTCAAGCTGTCAAATTGATTTTCAGATAGTTGTACATTTTAGATGTTAGAATGTTTTTCCAAATTGTATTATTCTCCCTGTCCCCCACCATGTAAAGTACCTCTCTTTCTTCGCCAGTTTTTTTCCAGTCCTGGGCAAGTCTCTTGAGTAAAGATGTAAAGGAAATGTTAAAACTACAGTATCAGGATTATTTTGTAATGAATCTAAGCCATTCCTATTCCTGCACTGTTGCAGCAGTCATAGAGCTCAGGACAATTGGTAATTGATTGGAGTTCCTTTTCTCATGTCACCAAGAATAAAGATCCATGTCATAGTAAAATTCATGAAAACTCTTAGTCAAAAGTCTATTATTCTCCTTTTGCGATCTTTTACACAACAGATAGAAACACCAACTATATTATAGGCAGAGCACCATAAGAAGTGTTGAAAGATGACAGAACAAATACCATAAAATGGCTCATAGAAAGCTTAAAATTATTCATGTATCAGGCTAGAAAAATTTACGCTTCAGCATATATTTCTGACAACCACTGAAATTATATTGTTGGCTTACATAGAAGAACCAAAACAAACAAGGCTTATTTAATATCCAATAGATGCCTAAAGGCATTTCAAATTGATAGATGAAAGAAATTGTAAGGTATTATTGCAACTTATTGATTTAAGTTTCATTATCTTTTATGTAAGCATTTATTTGGAGTAAGTTCACAAGTTTGGGAATGGATAAAAATTTAAGGAAACCCATAGACATGTATCCATGGTATGTTTTTGAGGCATTAGTATTGAATTTACCTAAATGTATATTATAAAATTATTATGTTTATGAACCTCTGGAATATAAGAATTATATATTGTTTACTTTATCTTCTCTGAAACACAAGGAAGTAGGTTCTATGTAGACAATAGGTTTAAAAAGTCTAATGGAATGGGATCATGATTTTTAAACTTTTTTTCTCAACTCTTTTAAGTGAAAATTTCCATCTTAGCATGTACAAACCTTTGCCAGGATTCTGTAGCAAGGTAAAACATACTGGATAACTTAGCAGGAATACGTTGTTTAAAATGTCTTCACTCTCAAATTCTAAAACTGATGTGTCAGGATTATTTAAAGGATATATACCCAAACCCACACCATATTCTCCAAAGAAGTAGAAAAAGACTTGGTAATTTAATGAGCCTTAAATCAGGATATGTTGCTCTTGCAACCACTCTGCCAAGAAAGAAAAGCAAGGAAGAAACTTACCTTTATATCTAGACAAGCATTTAAAACAAAGTATAAAGAAGCTTTCAAGATGGAAACTTACTAGTCCTTATGTAAATGAAATTGACAGTTCCAGTGGTCCCAGCTCTCCAGAGAGGACCCTGCTCACTGGGATACACACTTCTGTCAGCTAATTTGTTTTAACTCAAAACAAAACAAACTCATCAAAGCCTAAAAAAGAAGACAGAATTCTAGCATGGGACTAAGTGCCTTTAAAAGTTTCTTTATTATGCTGTCACAGAAACTAGGCAACAACACTAAAAGACATGGCTCTAAAGTTTTAGGGAACAGACTCCTGAGTCAAATACATGACAGAAATAGTGTTAAAATTTAAATACATACATATCACCAATGCAAGAAAATACAAACAGTATTCCAAAGAAACCAGCCTCAGAACAGAACACATGTAGAAAGGTATCAGATATGATTTTAAGGAAGTATAGTTACTGATTTTTTTTTTTTATTCAATGTGTTTCCTTATTGGAAGAATGATCTGAGACAGGACACTTTCCCTTTTTCTGTACATTAGTATCTGTTCTCTGTTTTGTCAAGTGTCTGGTGGTATCCAAACTCTAGATAAGCTTTTCTGTGTACCCTTACTGAAATCTTTACCCTACAAAGAATTAAACAAGTGTATTATATTTTTTGTACTTAACAACTCAAAAGCAAATGCATAAAATCCTTCTAGTTTCCTAGTAAGTGCTGGCGTGAGAGAGCTGAGGAGTTTAATAACATCACCCTGGGGCTTCAGAAAACATCTTCCAGTGTCAAACGGAGGGTAACAATAGAATTAAAGTGATATCAGGAAGCCACGCAATAAATCACAATCTCTCTTTACTATATTTGCCACGCCCCCTTTCCTCTTTTTTATGTTTCTTAAGTAGCTATGTTAAACTTATTCATCTTGAATTCTTCCATATTTACATAAGGTTGCACGTAAGCTGAGCATGCCTACCTTCCTGCAGTAGGAAGGACAAGAGATTGTAAAGTGTAGGCAGCAAAACTGTGTCTCTACAAAAAAATTAATAATGTTTACCCTGGTGTTGCTGAAAGAGAGTACGGGGGGGGGGAGTTCTTTAACTTGTAATTCAGTGAAAATTCTTTTATTCTTTGTGCCACAAAGTCTGGCAATTTATAATTATCTTGCATGATACTCAGTATGTAACCCAGGTGACTCTCCAATTCATAGGTAATGTTTCTTTAACCTCAACCTTATGCATGGTGGGATTACAGCTGTGAGCTAAGGTTCTGTTATTATAATTTGATTAAGAACTAGCAATTTTTGGATTGCAGATAGAGATATAGATGTTTTTAGTCTGTAGGGTAGAAGCATTGCAAATTCCCCTTGTGGGTGGCCTTACTATGATAGGTATACTCTTCAGTGTTGAATTGTAAATTAAACTGTAAAGCAAACCCTGTATTCTCAGGACATATGGAAGACACTCTGTGCCAAAGCAAGTAACAGTGGTTTGGATCTCGCAGACTTGTAAAGCTGTGAGAAAACACGTTTTATTCATTATTGGAACAGAAATTTCCTCACAGTTTCACAAAACAGATCAAAGAAAATCCATTTACTCTATTGAACACAATCCAAGAATCATGGATATTTGTAAAGCCTACAGCTATTCTGTACTGAAACTTTATTGAAATTTGCTACTCTAGCTCACTCTGTGGAGCTGGAAAACACACCCAGGTGAAATAGTCTGAGGTCTGCTGAGTGTATTTTTAAACTGAACTTTGAGATCAATCCTCATTAGAGAAGCATTTGAATACAGGATTCATTACAAGGGCAAGTGAATGACTTCGAAGAGCCAGGACACTTTTGCAGCCAAGTAGGTGATTACATCGACAAGAGACATTTGTTTGATGCATTTTTTTTTTTTTACATTGCTTCCCTGTCTGAGAAATCTGGAGCTTTTATTTGCCATTGCTTTTAGAGTCTTCCAAATCTTTAAGCATTGGCATTCACTTATAGGACATTAGAGTTATGTTAAAATTAGAGATCAAATTAAACAATGAAGCCAAAAATTGAGAATCTTGGAAGCATCTAGACACACCAATGCCTTGTAATATGAAAGGTAGAAGAAACAGACACAAATACTAAGTGTAGGCACTGCGATGTAAACACAAGGAATTGTGAGAGGTGGTTGATGCATTAAACAGCAAGACGTAAACACATCGTTAAGGGCTGAATATGTGGCTTAATGCATAAACTAAAGAAATAAAAGCAAAGTCATTTTGTTATTCATGGGTGATTTGTTAGCTTTAAGGAGGCATAAAATAAAGTAAAATACCTTCATCAAATGAACACTGAATACTTTAAAATACACACCGATGTCACTGTTGCAGTGCTTCCCATTGTGTGGGAAGTCTGGAGCTCTCCTTCTGGCGCATCACAAAGCGAGTCTATGGAGAGAGGAAATGTAAGTCCAAACTCACAAGATAACTATTGTCATAGCATATTATTTTAAGATGTCTTATATTTGTTTATTCTGTGGGACGTTTGTTTTAATGATGCAAAGATGTGTTGCATTTTTTATGATGTGTTTGCTTAACTATATGAAGCTGTAATTCTCTGCCTGCCTAAACACGTGAATGCCCTAATAAAGAGCTGCATGACCAAGAACAAGGCAGGAGAAAGGATAGGTTGGGCTGGCAGACAGAGAAAATGAAAGGAGCCAGAAAACTAGAAGAGGAGGACTCAAGGACCAGACACCCAGCTACACCACAAACCACAAAGGAAAAGTAGAGAAAGTGATACAGAGAGAAAGGTAAAAGCTCAGACACAAAAGATAAAAGGGATAATTTAAGAAAAACTGTCTAGATATAAGTCAAGCTAAGGCCAAGCTTTTACAAGTAATAAGATTCTGTGTGATTATTTGAGAGCTGGGCAGTGGGCCCCTGAAAAAGAAAGAGTCAAAAGAATAAAGAGTAATGAAACAACCAACAACACACTACAACATCTCGGTTTCCTAAATATAATTTACAGTATTAATTTAAAACAAATTATAATTTTAAATATTGTTTAATGGCTGATTATTATATTAAAACAAATTATTTTCTTTTCTGTTTACTGTCAATGTACCAAAGTTATAAAATTGTGAAATTTTTGTGAAAAGCATAAATTGAGAAAATAAATACGCAGTCATCAAAAAAGCACAACATTCACTAATTTTTCTAATTATATCAAAATAGCAGATGAGAAAGAGTCAACAGTTGATTTTTATCTTATTTCATGTTTTTGGAAGTTTTGCCTGTGCACTAAATGTATATGCACCATATGTATGCCAGGTGCCCATGGAATCCAGAGGTAGGCATCTAATCCCCTGGATTACAGATGGTCTTGAGCTATTTTATGGATGCTGGGAATCACACCCAAATTCTATGCAAGAACAACAAGTGTTCTAAATTGTTGATTCATCTCATCTATAACCTCAATTGTGTGTTTCATGGAGGCATGGAGAAATATATTCAATATTATCAGATCTAATAAAAAGTCTAGCAACATAATTTAGAACCAAACAAAACAAGGTATTCCTATAAGTATTATTGCCTGTTTAAGAAGTAAGATTTTGATTGAATTAATTGAATATATATGTATCATCCATATCACAAAGAACTACATGTCAGTAGAGAATCTTTTCAGTGATACATATTTTAAATTTAAAATATACACATTATTGTAAGATAATTTGTGTGATATAATTTGTATGACTTGTGATATAGATGATCATTTTTAAAGTGGTGCTATGCAGGGAGATAAAATATAGCCTTTTCAAGTAGACAAAGTGTTGATTTTTGTTGGCGTTTACTTCCTTGCAAAGAATATTTTTAATGGTCTCCAGGGGGGAAAAATGGTGCAGTATCCCTTAGTGACTCTCACATCTTAAAAAAGAAGAAAATTATTCTTTTGAGTGATAATGAGCATGAATTAAATGCAGGGACACGAATGAGTTTACTTTAGTTCAAGCTCAGTTCTTGTTTCAATCTTTGTTTTGAAAAGAAGCACAAAACTGTTAACAACTGATATCGTCAGAGCAAATAAAGGTAGCATAGACCTCATTTTTTCTAGGAGGCTTTGTAACAATAGGTACCATGGAAACAATATCTCAGCAACAAAATCGTGCAAATTGGGAAATAACACTCATGATTACTTGCCATTTTTACTGAGATATTTGTGTTTTAAGATGCTTTAATTTTTTCTTTGATAACACCATCGAGGTAAAAATATACTCTAATTTATTTGAACTGGAAAGCCAACCATAGAATCCTGGATTTTGTTTGATTACATAATTAATTATAATCTATTTACTATATGTAAGAGGAAAACAAGACCCTACCCTAAAACCTATGTGTTGTAGCCAGAGCAGAGAGACACTTATTCATAAAGCCTTCAGAGATATATAATACCCCTATTCTTTACCAGTGGCTATTTTATTTTAGATATAATAAATAATAGATATTAACTGAAGTAATTATTCACATAATACAGTATATACAGTTATTAAACTGCTCTTTTGAGAATTAAATTTCAAAACTCATAAAATCTGCTCTATCAATATAAACTTTGCAATTAATACTGATTAGAAATAACTATACTATAGAAATTCTAATGAATAATATTTGATACTTATTAAATTGTGTCGATAGTTATAATACCATACTAATATTTCATAAAAGAAAAATAAGTAATTCTAAACCATTGTAAAATGTAACACTGAAAATATCACAATTAAACCCAGAAATCTAAATTGCTATTTTTAAGTAATCACTAGATAAATACATGTTTTCTCCAAGTTTCTATCATCCAACTAAATGTATTTTATTGACTTTAATTGATTTTTTTTTACATAACATGTATTTTTCATGTGAGAAACTGCCATCTGTTCAAACGAAAGAATTCTGGAATGCTCTTTTAGCTTGTTTGATTCTGAACAAGTGGTTCCAGAATTGCCTCTGGCACAATAACACTGAAACAAAAAAGGAAAGAAGAAAACACTGGAGAAAGTTAAAAATCAAAATTATTTCATAAGTTAAATTACTTTGTTTTAGTGAAATTATATTGCAGTCAGACATGTAGCTCAGAGTCTATCTACTTAGAAAATTTTATGTTAAGTATTTAGAGAAGAAATAGTAGATCTTCAGGCTTTCTTAGACAATTTGATGTTTTTGTTAGAAAACCTTGACAGGTTCTAAATCCAGCTACTTGTTTCAATGAATGGAGATAAAGAACTATCAATAAATACTCACGGAATATATAAATTCTTGTGCATTATCAAAGCTATGATGAAGCAGTGCATACTGACTTTTGGAAATATGCAAACAGATTTGATCCTTTGAGAAAAATCATGGATATGAATATTTGTTTTTAAATGAGATTTAAAAGTGAAAGTAAATAAAATAGTAGGCTTCAACTGCAAGTTGAAGATAACATCTTTAAGGAATTTGGGACAAATAACAAGTTTTTTATGATCCAGTAATAGACTTCAAATAACACATCTTTTATGATCTAGTAATATATTTCAGTAATATATAGGAATCCATTGGTTTATTTGCCAAAATACTTTAAGTATGAGGAGCAACATAAGATGGGACTTTGTATCTTAAAAAAAAAAATCCCTGAACATGGTAAAAATAAAAGGTTTTGTTTTTAATGTATGAATCTCTTGTTCATGCAATCACAGTTTCTGTATTTCCTATGCAAATCAGCACTGTTGTATTTTGAAGACAGCTTAGGGTTATTCACCATCTTTGGCTTTAATATTTCTGTCACCTTTCTCACATTGATGCTGGAGGGAAGAATTTGGTAGAGATTTCTCATCCATGTGAGGGTGCTTTAAAGTCTTTAAATTGTCCAGTTGCCAATCTTCATCTACTACAAAGAAAAACTTCTCTAGTGAGAGTTGAGCAATACACGCATCTATGGATGTAGTGATATATCATTAGTTGTCATTTTATTGCTATAATCCTATAACATAATAATAATAGTAAATCTATTGGTGTAGGCTGCTTGTTGCTTCCCAGCCACACAGCTAGCTTAGGCCTGAAATAATTGCACAAAAACTGTATTAGTTAAATCACTGCTTGGTTCATTAGCTCTAGCTTCTTATTGGCTAACTCTCATATTAATTTAACCCATTTCTATTAATCTGTATATCATAATGTGTCTGTGGCTTACTGGGTAAAGTTCCCAGCATCTATCTCCAGGGACTTCATGACTTCTCTCTGACTCCACCCTTCGTTCTCCCAGCATTCAGTTAAGTATACCCTGCCAACCTAAATTCTCCCTGCAATAGGTCCAAAGCAGTTTCTTTATTCATTAATGGCAATCACAACATACAAAGGGAAATCACACATCATAAATCTCCCCACCCCTGGGAACCATGACTACCTAGTCTCAAATTCTTCACTACTTTAGCTCTGTCAGATATGGTCTTCTTCTCATGAAGTGGGTTTTAAATGCCATAAAAAAATTTTTAGTTAGTCCTGTAAAGTTTCTGCCACTAATATATCATTATGTCTTTCAGACAGATTGCTGATGTAAGAAGAGGATTTATAGCTGGATAATATAGATGATTACTTCTTTACTCCAGTAACATTTTAGGTATCTTTCAGCACCATGAATGTTCAGAAATAAACTTGAACTCATAAGTACAGAATTGTCTTTCTGAACAGGACAACAGTCCTTACTGTTAATTCCAATTGAGGCATTGCAGTTAGATGAGTGTTATTTGATAAATAAGTAATACTTCCAAATCAAATGTGTGGGGTTTTTTTAGTAACTTTTAAAAAATATTATCTTGGTTCTTACAAAATATCTAATGCTCATACTGTGTAAAAAAAAAAAAAACCTTTCATAGGTTCATGTAACACCCGAGTTCACTCTATATAAAATAGCTATGTAAAAGAGCCATGCCTCCACTAAGGTTTTACATAGAAATAACATCAAACAATGGTGTTTCTTTTTAAATTGGTGTTAGTGTTACTAGAACTGAGGTGTAAGTAGAAAAAAAAGAGAATATTTGTAATAGAAATGGAATCATTTAAGCCAAATAAAAGAGTGAGAAAAAAGAGTAATGGGTAAAGAAAGGCTACAATTTATTAGCACAATATAGGTTTAAAAAATTAATCATTTTCACACATTGAATTATTCAAAAAGAAGCCTTGCCAATGAAATCCTTTCAAACTCATAGAAAGTGCCTTAAGTCAATAAAGAAAAATAATAATAATTTGAGTGACGATCAACTACAAAGAGATTTCTAAAAGGCCATCCTGAAATAGTTTTATGATATGCCTAATAATTATCTTATCACAAAATTGAATGCTATAGTTTAACATTTCTACCATGGTGTGTTTAAAATATATTCATTTCATGATGTATTTAATACAATGAATCACTAAATTTAAATATGAGTGTGAGCACACCAATTCTTACAAGTATATTCTAGACAATCACACACGCTAGCACTCTGTTTATCCCAAGGTGTCATGATATAAATTCTTTCTGATATGTATCAACTGAATTCTACATTGCATCATTATTTTGTTTTACAAGTGTCCATTAATATTTTCTGTTTGTCTTGTAATATATGGGTTATCATTTGTGAAGAATTATTTCTGATTTGGAATGCAGAATTTCATTACAAATTTAGTCTAAATGATTATAACTCAAATACTAATCTAGCATGGGATTGTAAGCATTCTTAATAAGATTTTTGGGTATTAAGAGCAACATTAGATATTTCAGCAGTAACAATTTTGAAATATTCTTGAATGCCAAAAAAAAGATTTACTAGTTTTGCTCACATTTGGAATATTGAATTGAGATAAAATTTGTAATGAGAATTTATGATGACCTATGCAAAACTTATGCATGCTTTTAGGGAATTTTTTCTTAGTTGGATTTGGTGACATTCTTTGACAGTTTAAATCTGTATATTGTGCATCTTTTCTTGCATAACTATCCATATAGTTCTGCATTCCTCAAGGGCTCCTCCATTCTGTCTTCATTAATTTCCCTCATGAAATTCAATGGGTAAGCCATTTCAGATATACTCAGATAAACTCACCATGTGGCAAGGGATTGAATTTATTTCATCCACATCTAGGAAAATCTGACTAGCTTTTAGGGATCAAAAGTAAAGATACACAACTCCTAGCTAGTGTAAAATAAGATTGCCCTTGTTGTAACCTCTATTTCTCTTTCTATCAGCATGGTTTCACAGCACAACTGAAAAAATGTCAGTGCCATGCAATTATAAACATAACTGTTCTCCTGGATAGTTTTAATACTTGTGTCTGATAGTTGTAAGTGTGCAGAGAAAACCAAGTTGAATGGACATACTCAACCAATTACTTTTCGGTATGTTTTGAGAATGCTGTATAGTTCCTAGCACTTGGAATAGATATAACGTAGAGCAATATGGCATCTAAGAGGCTTGTGTGAAATACTAACATGCATGGTATTCAAGCTGATGTTATTTAAAAAGTTGCATTCTACGAGCAACAGGAATAATTGAAGTAACTACAGCACAAACACTGATCTAATTGAATGGATTGTTTTGGAGAATAACCTGAGATGTTCTTGTTGAGTTCTCATCAAATTTCCCTAAAGAAAATGACTTTCATGGGATTTGGGGGTGAGTCTGACATATATCATTGAAATTTAAGGAGACAACTATCTGAGGTTTATTAGAAAAACAACTGTTATTTGAGCAACCAATCCATCACTTTATTTTCTCTTTCCTCCTGGGATCCTGGCTGTAGGAGGGTTTTGGATTTTCCTCACAGAAGTTGGTGCATTTTAGCAACTGCAATGGAAAAGAAGTTTATTCTAACAGTTGCAGATCATTCTGCCCAACCCTCCTACCCCTCCTATTCTTCCTGCTCATTTGCTGCTCAGTCTGGACACACATACTTCTCCCTCCCCTTCCTCCTCCTCTCTTTTACTCTCTGTAAGTCATATATGAAGAGTGTAATGGCAAAATGGACTTTCTTTCTCCAAAAGATACTCTAAACTATACAATGAGCATGAGAAAGTTCTATAAATAATAAAACCAAGTGCCTATGGACTAAATTGCTGAATCCATAAACTAAAATATAGCTCTTCACCACTGGAAAGTTTCTGTACAATATCTGACACATGCAAACAAAGCCAAAGAAAACATTGCCTCCCCACGCTAAGCCTGTGAAATCTATTTGGGTAGGTCACAAGTAGCAGTAGAATGTATGGACCTCCACAGTACATGAACAGCAAGAGGTTATGGCTTACTTAGGCACAAATGACATTAATCTCAGAAGTATTATAATTATGATAAACTGATTATTCTAAAGCTTATTTATTCACTGATATGAATTTGACATTTCATTTGAATATAAGGCAATGTTCATAACCATGTACCTTTCTGATTATGAAAGAATATACCTCCATTCATAGGTACAACTGCATTAGAAGGTTAGATGTACTACACTCTTTTTGGAGCATCACATGTCTCTACCTTTTATATGTATGGTGGAGAAAATAGAAGAGGCAGCTAGCTGTAACTGATTGTACACTGGAATTCTGATAAATTCTAATCAGATCAACATACTGATCTGATTGTACAGTGGAATTCTTAGAAAAGAAGTCATTGGTCTAATGATCATTAGACCTTACCCATGACCTTTTACTGTGGTGGGGATAACTTAACTTGAACGAGTGATATGCAACCTAGCCTTTTACTCATTTTACAACTCAACCTTCTGGATCAATGATAAGCTTAGAGCAAAAATGGTCACCTTTCAACTGTATGAATGGATTTCTATATAATGTTTCAGATTTTCAAAACCCAACTCACAATATGTTCATATAACTTACTCTGCTACATACAGAAATAGAAATTATCAGTTTGATCAGAAAACACCCATAGCAGTGAGTGTGATCACTGGTAAGCCGAAAGGCTTCTGGAATGGTCTTAATTTAGATTAAAACCAGAATTTAATAAATAATGAGTCTTTTTTATCTTTGTGGTGTGTGTATGTGTGTATATTATATATATAATCACTGTCTGAACGTAAAGCAGGGTATAAGTTCAGTCAGTGAAGAATAAATGAATATTTATACTTAAATATCACAAGGAGGGAAGTTATAGAATTTTTAGAAAAGATAGCTAGGTTATGTTTCCAAATAGAAATTGCTAAGGATAGTTAATTTCATCAGTATCCACCTCCTACTAGGACCAAATTGAATATATTTTCCTAAATAAAAAATATTCTTATTTTGTATGTGTGGGATAATTAATAGGTGAGCTGAATTCATTTTTTCTATTAAATTTCCTAACTCTTTTATTACTAATTACACACTTTTAAATTAATAGACTTGGTTAATTTTTTGTAATAAATTGGAGAGTGTGGAAAAGCTAAGCTTCAAGAAAAAGACCCAGTAACAATCCAGATACTCTAAAAAAGATCAAAAGGAGTCTAGGCAAAGGGAGGGAGGAGGAATTATATGAGCAAGGTGCTCAAGATTATGACTGGCTAACCCACAGAGACAGCTGACTGAGTTCCTGGTAGCTCATGAACTCTAGACTGACAGCTGGGGAGCCAGCATGGGGCCAATATAGACCCTCTCCATGTGGATGGCAGTTTGATAGCTTGTTCTGTTTGTAGGGCCTCTAACAATGTAACTAGGATATGTCCCTGGATAATGAGTTATGTTTTGGAACTCACTTGTTATGGTGGGATACCTTGCTCAGCCTTGATGCAGGGGAAGAGGAGCTTGGTCCTGCCTCAACTTGATATCCCAGGCTTTGTTGACTTCTGATGGGAGGCCTTAGCCTTACTGAAGAGTGGATTGGATGGGGGGGGGGTAGAATGGAGGGAAGGAAGAAAAAGGAGGGAGGGAAAACTGGTTGGTATGGAAAACAAATAAAAAGTTTCTAAAAATATAAAAATTATTAAAGCTTATTTTTTCATGAACTATTTTTAGGTTATTACTTCAATGGGATGACTACTAAAAACATAGCTACACCTTTGTAATCCTGATAAATATTTGTATTTGATTTTTCTTCTAGTTATGAATTAATATTTGCAACATTAAAGAAGGTATTGTTTCCTTCTTTAGACTTCCTAGAGAAATAGGTTTTGGAGTTACATTAAAATAAGCATATTAAAATCCATAATAGGCATCTATGAAAATATTTTTGCATTATTATCTGCAGATTACATATGCACAATTTGAATACAAACATACAAAAGTGAATAACCAACCTTGCTGTTCATTTACTATTCAGATGTAGCAAGTTGTTCAATGGGTCTGTTCATATCATCTCTACAACATAAATAATAGCACTAAATATGAAAAGGTTCAGAATAGTAGCAAAACCTTAGAACCTGCTAGATAACAACAATCAGTACTTTGCCATAAAAGTATAAGTACCTTGAGATAAAGTAAGCAAGGAGGTTAGTTATATATGGTTTTCATTTTCATCTTGCAAATATCTGTCATTTATAAAGTGTGAAAATCTTTTCAAACTTGAGTATTTTACGACTTTGCACGATTTTCAATAATTATTTGTGTGTTAACACAGATAAACTAATTCTCAAAATGTTGGTCAAGGTAATGATATAGCATTTCTTTGTAAAAGAACATACCAAGTGGATCTTCCTGAATTACTTACTTCATTAATATAGCATAATTTAGAATTGATAATGCATACTCTTTGCTTATTATTTTTTCAATCAAGTATAAAAATTTTCCAAAAGTGCTTAGCATATGCTTAGAAACTGAAAAATGTATTATTATTGATTGTTATTGTAAGTATTATTATTTATTATTTGACCAATCATTATAACTGAGGCATCTTCTATGATATAATTTCATCACTATCTACTAGGTATAGTTTATTCCTTCAACTTTCATTAACTTTTCACATACTTGTTTTCTCAGTAGCTATGTTTCATACCCTTTTATAATCCATCTGTTCTCACTCGTACATGACTGCAATGAATGCCAACTGGTGATTCATTCAAGTGATGTAGAGATAAAGTTCTTTAAATGTAAAATGAAGCAAAGCAATTTCTTTGATCATTTTTCATGTTGTTTTTACTCACAGACGATATTATTTAAGAGGGATGTCACACAGGCACAGTGCAAATTCACAATTTCCTTCAGAGATTTTC
>NC_022021.1:35427304-35457418 GCF_000317375.1 Microtus ochrogaster | reverse complement strand
CCACCACCCGGCTTTCATCTATTTTTTTGACTTTATATTGCAGAGGAACACTTGATCAGAGCGTTGTGCTTTGATGCTCGAACACAGTTGCTAAGTGTCCTCACAGTTTCTTTACACCTATTGTCCTTTTCTTCATTTTCTCACTGACAAAGAAAAAGCAAGTGAGATTTGACATTGTTACTTCTCAACAATTATTTTTAGTGGATATAATTTCTGTGGAAAAAATCAAGTCTGTCTCCCAATTAATTTTCTGTCCCTAGCATTATTTTGAACACATTCCAATTTTAATATTTTAAGGCTTTCTTTACATTTATTGCTATTATTTTAAGGCAAAATGCTCTCCAAGTGTTTACCATATAGATATATATTGGCTGAGTCTGAGTGTAGACAAGTGCTCTCAACAAAGACTAAGAATTAAATAGAGTATTATCTCTGGATGTAACACAGCAGTAGATTTGAATATATAGGGAGTGTGGGTACGCATGTGTATGTGTACAAGATCGTTGCACTTACTTATAAGGCATATACTAGAGGTTTCTAATGAGTTTATTTCTGAGAAGTGGTAAATGTGTATTCATCACAAAGCATGTCAATTTTCCAGATATTCACACTTCATAATGTCCTCTAGTCCATTGTCTTTACTGCATTTAAAAAGATAGATCTATTATCATGAAATAAACCCATTCTTTTATTTCATTCACATAGTCACTTTTTCTCTTATTTTTCTAATTAAGTGCTGTCAACAAGAAAACACAAATACACCAGATCATTAAAAAGACAAATTTCCTGAACATTTGTTAAGTATAATTTTAGAAATCTTTATATTTCTTTAAGAATGCCTGTAGGTACCTTTATAATACTGTAGGTTAATTTAAATTACTGCCAAAGTATTTAGAGTAGCACTTTGAAAGTGATCAGCTTTTTAGTACTGCACTATTTGTTTGGGATTAATTTCTACATCATTTTGTCTTCAAAATTGTTTTTAATAACTGGTTTTCACTTGTGTACATTAAATGATTAGCCAGAATATTACTACCTTTAGTAGAACTCAATTACAATTCTCTCCTGGAATATTTCACTGGTAATATAGCCTGAAATGGCCCTACCGTATAGCCATACTGATGAATATCTTGCATATTACCATAGAACCTTCATCAGGCGATGGATGGAGATAGAGACAGAGACCCACATTGGAGCACCGGACTGAGCTACCAAGGTCCAAATGAGGAGCAGAAGGAGGGAGAAGATGAGTAAGGAAGTCAGGACCGCAAGGGGTGCACCCACCCACTGAGACAGTGGGGCTGATCTATTGGGAGCTCACCAAGGCCAGCTGGAACGGGACTGAAAAAGCATGGGATAAAACCAGACTCTCTGAACGTGGCAGACAATGAGGGCTGAATGAGAAGCCAAGTACAATGGCACTGAGTTTTGATTCTACTGCGTGTACTGGCTTTGTGGGAGCCTAGTCTGTTTGGATGCTCCCCTTCCTACACCTGAATGGAGGGGGGACGAAGGTTCTATGATAATATTTATGATAATCATCAGTCTGACTACAGGGTTAGGTCAGTTCAGACACCCTCTCCTCTATTGCTTAGGGTCTCAGCCGGGTTCATCCCTTTGGGTTCTTGGGCATTTTTCTATAGCCAGGATTCTTGCTAACTCCATAATGGCTTCCTCCATTATCTTTCCTTGCTCTCATATCTGTCCTTCCTCCATCTCGACCATCCCATTCCTTCAAGTTCTCATCGACCTCCCATCTCCCCCTGCTCAACCCCCGCCCCCCTGCTCCCAAATTTTTGTCTGATTCCAATTTCCAGGTGGGTCTATATATGTTTTTCTTTGAGTTCACCTTATTACTTAGTTTCTCTAGGATCCTGAGCTATAGGTTCGTTGCCCTTTGTTTATAACTAGTATCCACTTATGAGTGAGTACATTGGGAGGAAGAGGGTCTGTGGAGGGAGAGGGAGGGGACTGGGAGGAGGGAAGGGAGTGAGAACTTGGATTGGAATTTTTTTAAGTAATAAAAAGAGGGGAAAAAAGAACTATAGCTCTTACTCTAAAGATACATCTAGGAACACTTCATTAGAATTTTATTTAGTAGCGTTGTTCCTGCTCTTGTGTTTCACAGAGCCATCTTCCGTGTACATTTTTATCTGTTGGTCTTATAAACCTGTGCAGAAATGAAAATTTCTGCTTTTATCTATGTTTTGAAAACTACTGTAGTTGGACACTTGAGGATTCAGAAAAGAAAATGTTCAAAAACACAGCCTAAATGAGACAGGCATGATAGATTAGTGAAAAGCATCCAGTATTATTTTTTACTCTTTTTTTTTTATTTTATTGAAAAAAAGGAAAAAAAAAGTTTCTGCCTCCTCCCAGCCTCCCATTCCCTCCCGCTCCTCCCACCCTTCTCCCCCTCCCCGCACTCCTCTCCCCCTCCCTCTCCAGTCCAAAGAGCAGTCAAGGTGCCCTGCCCTGTGGTAAGTCTTAGGTCCTCCCCCCTCCGTCCATATCTTGGAAGGTGAACATCCAAACTGGCTAGGCTCCCACAAAGCCAGCACATTAAGTAGGATCAAAACCCCTTGCCATTGTCCTTGGCTTCTCATCAGCCCTCATTGTTCGCCATGTTCAGATAGTCCAGTTTTATCCCATGCTTTTTCAGTCCCGTTCCAGCTGGCCTTGGTGAGCTCCCAGTAGATCAGATCCACTGTCTCAGTGGGTGGGTGCACCCCTCGTGGTCCCGACTTCTTTGCTCATGTTCTCCCTCCTTCTGCTCCTCATTTGGACCTTGAGAGCTCAGTCCAGTGCTCCAGTGTGGGTCTCTGTCTCTATCTCCATCCATCACCAGAAGAAAGTTCTATGATGATATGCAAGATATTCGTCAGTATTGCTATAGGATAGGGTCATTTCAGGTTCCCTATCCTCAGCTGCCCAAGGAACTAACTGGGGACATCGCCTTGGGCTCCTGGGAGCCACTCTAGGTTCAAGTCTCTTGCCAACCCTAAGGTGGCTCCCTTTGTTTCATTTTTTACTCTTTAATGTCTTCCTTGATATTCATTTTAGACACTATCAGAATGTATTACTAGAAGGACAGTGCATTCTTAGAAGGCACATGGCACCTTCATATGAGCATATCATCCTTAGCCATTGGCCAACTTTGTTCATAGTGGGTTATTTTAGTTCATTCTTGAGGTTGAATTTCCTCTATGTGGATTTTATTTTAAGGTAATTTTTTTAAAAACTGGATATTTTTTTACTCAGGAGCTAGAGTTGGGGAGATAGGATAAACTTTTCTCCTTTTGCTGTAGAAAAGACTTTCATCTACTTGAAAATATAGTGTCCCTTTGGGAATTTAGTATCTCTTTTAGCTCCAGGCATTTCTTTTTGATCATTTATTTTTTGTTGAAATTTTCTCTTGGTCTTTGTATAAAAATTTGTAAAAATGATTTTTCTATCAAATGTAAGCAGAATGTATACATTATCTAATATTTGCCGATGTGCTCCCAATTCACAAAGTGTTTACTCCACAAAATATGCAAGAATTTATCAAAAACAGTTCACCAAACTAAATATGCATTTATTTTACTTATAGTGATTTATTGGTATGCTTTTGTTGTCTGATGATATGTATATTTACTTTTAAATTGAAGATGAATAAATAATAAAGAAGAAAAACAGCCAAAATTAAAGAGAAAGCATAATTAATTTGTAATAAGTACACTAACAGAAAGTACTTTATATTTATTAGTTCCAACTGAACTAAAATATTTTAAACACACCTCTGTAGATATTCTGTGGACTTCTACATTTACAAAGATTTGCATTTAAATACCTCTAAACATTTTTTCTAGATTATTTGTTATTCATTGAACCAAACTAATGGTTATTTCATTGAAGTTTTAATGAATAAAGGTTGAGAATATTTAATATAACTCTGCGATAATAAGTATGGGGAGTAGATTAATGATGAAAAATGCAGAATTTGCTCTTCCATTATTGCTGGAAGGTTAAGGAATTAATTTTACAGACCGTGAAATGGAATAGCCTCCCCACTATTTTATTAGCCAGTATTTAGAGCCATCTAATCAACTCTCACGTCTGAATCATGTCTATTACTTAGTGCGTTAGATCAGCTTTCCATCAGTTCATTAGGTTAATATGATTCAATAAATAACAGCGAAGTAAAAGCTAGATCATATTACAAGATTATTTCTTGATAAACCACCATAGTTCATTAGAGTAATAACATCAATACTTCTGATACTGAAACAAGTGTATATTAGTAGCTTACATTTTTTTTTCTAATTATGCAGCATGATGCTGCCATCACTAAAGGAAATAATTAGCACGGGTGTAGCTCAGTGTTAGGTTTTCTAGCACTGTAAAGCATAAGGCTCCAGATTTGATCTCCATCAAAATACCATTATACAAGAAATAAATAAAACACAATAAGTGTTCAACAGGGGACAGGAAACCTTTTATTCTTTATTTAATTGTTTATTTGTGAGGGATGCATATATGTCAAGGATCCTTCTGTCCTTTATACATGTCTTAAAGCTAGAACTCAGATTCTCACACTCTAAGGAAGGTTCCTTTACGCACCGGACCATCTTTCTAACCAGAGAAATAGACAGAAATCTTACAACATGGTCAACCTTTAAAAAAAGATAAAAGTCATTCCCATTAATAATGATTTGGGTTGCAAATTTTAAGTTTTCTTCCATAGAATTGAAATTAGACGATCAGAGTATAGCCAAAAAGTATATGTCTAGCTCTATAACTGAAAACAGTGATGTACATACCTTAAAAAAAGAAGTGAATATATTTGTATATGTGCTAGCTATACACGTGGCGTCTACTTACACTTGAAGGAGTTGCCTTAACACTCTAAAATTTATTTTCCTTTTGACTAATATGAGTTATTTTGATTCATCTGTATGCTACTTTATGCATGTTTTCATTGCTGAATACTTGATTTATAAATAAAACTAACTGTTGTGCTCTTCATTGGAGAAGAACATCATTCCCACTCTCAGAACACCTTAAATGCCTGAAATACTTTGTATATAGTTGAGGCTTTATCATCTTTCCCCGTACACTTTTGCATGTTACTATTAATTTCTTTATTCAGCTCTTATTTAGGCAATCAAGCTCATGAAATTTCAAGAGCATAGCTTCTGCAATTACTAGACTGAACAGTTTATATCTAGTAATATATATGATGTTACAATATATACATATGTGCATGAATAATAGCTTATAAGAAAAGGGGTCATGAATTTGAAAATGTTTAAGGTGTGTATATAAGAGAATTGGGAAGGAGGAAAGGGAAAAGGGAAATGTTGTAATTATATTTCTAATCTCAAAAATAAAAGAAATTCAAAAAGTCATTCTGTTACTGAAGAGATAGCTCAATGGTTGTTGTGCTTTGATTAAGAATGGCCATCAAAGGTTCATATATTTGAATGCTTGGTCATTTAAGAGTGCTACTACTTGATGGAGATTAGGAGATGTGGCTTAGTTGAAGGAAGTGTGTTTACCAGGTGTGGGCTCTTTGGTTTCGAATGCTCTAGCCAGGCTCAGTGTCTCTCTTTTTCTGTCACCTGTGGAATTAGATATAGAACTCTCAGCTACCTTTCCAGAACCATAACTGCCTGTGGGCCTTTATGCTTCTCATCATAAGGATCATGAACTAAGCCTATTATACTATAAGCTAGACCAAGTAAATACCTTCTTTTTATAAGAGTTGTCATGGCTCTAGTGACTCTTTGCACAAAAAAGAACCCTTATAGTGGTAACTATCATTTGCTGTTTTTGCAGAGGACCAGAGTTTATTTTAAGCACCCACATCAGGCAGAATTACAGCTATGGTCAATACACACACACACACACAGAGAGAGAGAGAGAGAGAGAGAGAGAGAGAGAGAGAGAGAGAGAAAGAGAGAGAGAGAGAAAGTATGAGACAGTCACACTCAAACAGATACACATACATATAATTAAAATATTGCAATATTTCATTATATCTGTTAGGAAGAAAAATATTGCAATAATTAGAAAAATTATTCTTTGTGATCAGTACAATATGTTCTTGGATTCCCCTGCCTGGACTTTTTGATTATTTCTTTGAAAACAAGGGAGAAAAAAGGAAATAAACAAAAAGACATAACATTTTATTCACTATCTATAGAAAATGATGATTTAGCGGATAGTTTTGCTTATTTTTCTTTCTTCTCTTTCTGTGAAAATAACTTTATGAAATGCCGAGCAAGTTTATTTGTGATGAGTGCAGCTGATGGTGTCTGATGTTCTATGTGATTGTGACATAATGATAGACATTTTTGAAACTAAAATAGCTATTAGGCTCTAGCCTTATTTCCTATGACCACATATTAACTCGAATTTAGTATTTCATTATTTCAAAAAAACACTATACATAATCTCTATACAGGTGATTTGTTTCTGTCTCCTGGTCTTTCATTTTTTTCTTATACGTTATTCTCTGCCCTAGCTCCTGAAAGATACCAGGCCAGATTTTCCACTCTTGTCTGTTTTCACAGTGTGAATACAAACTTCATTCTTTCTTCTTTTTCTTTCAGAAAACACAAAGCGCTTAACCTTTTGTTTTCTTTCTTTTTTATTGAAAATAAATTCTTCACAAATACAAGGCATCATGACCACAGTTTTCCCTCTTTTCACTCCCCCTAGTTCTCTGCCACCTCTCCTTTCCCCTGGAACCACTCCCCATGGTTCGCTTCACAAAGAACCAGGCTTCCCAAGAACAACAATCAAACTGACAAAACAGGATAAGTAAGACAAAGCAAAGGCCCTCATTAACTTATGAGGAGCAGAAGGAGGGAGAACATGAGCAAGGAAGTCAAGACCACAAGGGGTTCGCCCACCCACTGTGACAGTGGAACTGATCTATTGGGAGCACACCAAGGCCAGCGGGTCTGGGACTGAATAAGCATGGGATGAAACTGGACTTTCTGAACGTGGCAGACAATGAAGGCTGATGAGAAGCCAAGGACAATGGTACTAGGTTTCGATCCTAATACATGAAGTGGCTTTGTGGGAGCCTAGTCTGTTTGGATGCTCACCTTCCTGGTCCTGGATAGAAGTGGGGGGACCTTGGACTTCCCGCAGGGCAGGGAATCTGGACTGCTCTTCATTCTGAGGCAAAATAATGTGTTACAAATTTCTATATAAGTTTCCCCCAGCACAGAGGAATTTTTCCATTCAAGAGATAATTTACCAGGCTTTATATTCACTTCATTCTTTAAGTATGTTGTTGATCCTCTTGCTTAGCATCGTGTCATAGCTAATATAACTAAAAGAATATTTGTGGAATTATTTAATGCTTTCTATGGAGATGTATTCAGCCCATTTTGTTATTTTACAAGGCATTTTAAATATGTTCTGACTGTGTATCCTGATCCATGAACTGCGTTGCTTCAGAATTTCATTCTTAGAAGCTTGGCAAGCTGGGATACTGTTAAAGGAACAGGTTACTTGGGGTGACAGGAAGATAAACTGGTAGAATGATTTGTTTAGACCCTATGTTCAACCTTCTTAAGTTAAGTGAGCGAGGTAACTTGCGTGATGGACAGCCAAGTCTCATTCAGAGGAGGTTTTCCTAATGGTCGAATGGACCGTCACTTCTTAAAGATTATCACTGTGCTCTGTAGTAAGAGTATATGTGTTGTATATGTGAAGCAAAACCTTCAGGTACATATGCACTACCCACCTATCCTTCACCATAATGTAATTCCAGAAATTTGCCTTGTCTCATTGCAATAAACTAAGCAAATATTTTATTAAGTCTTGAAATTACCCATCCCCTTTGGACTCCTATTGTGTGACAAGATTTTTTTTCCCCCTAAGGAGAGATACGCTGCACACAGCTACTCATCCCAGATAGGGATCTCATTACAGACCAAAGTATGTAGTAATAGGAGCGGCTGGGTTCGTCTCCAGCACCCCGCTGCCCGCACGGCTAGCTTATGCCCCGAAATAACAACACACAAACTGTATTCTTTTAATCACTGCTTGACTCTTTAGCTCTAGCCCTTTTCTCGGCTAACTCTCGCACCTGGACTAACCCATTTCCAATCATATGTGTCGCACCCCAAGGTGCGCTTACCGGGAAGATTCTAGCCTACGTCCATCCTGGGTCGGAGCTTCATCGCGTGTGCCTCAGAGAGCAGAGCTCTCACCTCTGGCCGCAAGAGGGGAGCATCTTGTCTCTCTGAGGCGTCTGCTCCCGAGAGGAGAGCTGTCGAGTCTGACCTCACTTCCTCTTCCTCCCAGCATTCTGCCCCTCCCACTTACGTTCTAACCTATCAGGTCAAGCAGCTTCTTTATTAAATCAACCAATGACCTTCCTCCATCAAAAGTATGGATACTACCAAAGTCCAACTTGCTGAAATAACAAGTTTGTTTGCGTGGGCGGAGGGGGGATTACTTATAGGAATCTGGGTGAAGGATTACTTTCAGGAGCAGAAATGCATCACTAAAAATCCCCATCCCAGCATGGGTGACAGCTCACAGAGCTAGAACCCTGGAGCACACTGCACAGCCTTTAGGAGGCTCTGTAAGTTGGAGATCATCTTTTCCACGTGACTTAGTTGGTCTAAATCTATTTCAGGCAGCTCAGCTGGATCCCGTTTCTTTCGGGCAATTGGTATGGTCTCAGGGCCTTTTTTGAAGCTTGGCTTGTCTGAGAGCTACTCTCAGCAGCTTTATTGTATACTGTGGTGTTGAGGAGCTTAGTGAATAAGATCAGTTTCAGGGAGACTCTGAAGCTATTTTTCGTTGATTTTATTCCTGTTTAAAAGAGATTCCCTGAAGGATGGGATGCTTCAGTCTTTGGGAAAATTATTATACAACACTCCATTTGTTGGGAAAATAGTCAGAAATTCTCAACATTCCTTGTTTTGATCCAGGTCGATAAAATCACAGAAACAGAGAAAAAAGTCTTACAGAACCTGTCTTCAACCAGGTCATTCCTATTGACTTGACAGATTTTTTAAAATATATAATTATAAAACATGTGAAGTCAAAAGTTTTACCATTTTAATCTTCATATTCTTTATTCCAATATATTTAGTTGCTTCTATTATCCATTTTCTTTGAAATTAACTATATGTTTTAAAATAGATTTTAAAAATTTACTTTTTTAACTTTTTTATTGCTATTTAATGAAAATGACTAATTTATGAGCAAAAATGAGAGGATACAGCCTCTATTAAATTCCATCACCATTTTTTACCATCCCAGTGACTTAGGTGAGCAACTGACCTTCACAGTAGCTAAGATATAGAATATTTGTACATTTCATATGCCTTTAACTTTCATATAGCTGTGCATCATACACATTTATACAGTTATAATATGACCAAACTTTTACTATTATGTTCTCTCTCTGTATAAGTGTGTGTCTATAAAACATGTAGGAACACACATTTAATATAGACATATACACATATAATATTTGCATATATATTTAATGTATATGCACGCATACATGTGTAATAAATATGAAGGTTCTCATTAGGGTACATAATGTAGAAATCAGTTATATTAACAATACCAGATAATTTAGAAAAGATCCTTGAAAAAATTTCAGTAGCGAGAGAGGTTTCCAAAGAGCAAAGGACAATTTTATTTTCTTACCTGAGATTCAATAGTCTCATGGCAGAAATGGAAGAAAGCTGAACTAACATCCGAGTCTGAGAAGTTCTCTGGAATATTTTGGACTGAGGGATTGGAAATCTCACAGGCTCTGTACATGTCCCAAAAGCCTAGCCAGCACGACGACTATACATCATTCAGAGTTGTTTACTGTGCCTAGAATGGAGCGTGCGAGTGCTCCTTCCCCAAACACACACACACACACACACACACACACACACATACACACACACACAGACACACACTGCTCCATTTCTGACTCTGGGTTTGTCATTGACCTTGACTGTATGGTAGCTGCAAACACAAGTGCCGGTTATACACCCTTATTCCTCAGAGTTACCCCAGCGTAGCTGCTGTGCTCTAATTACTGCCTTGTCCACAGCATGCTGTGGGTCTAATAGATGCATGATTTTTGGTAGAAGTCACCCTTAATGACCAGTTAGTCTTGTATAGCTATTTGCATTTGGAGTAAGAATAAATGAAAAGACCATTATGAGTTTCTTATGCTCCTCAAGGGCATGTGAGTGTGGGGGCATCCCCTCATCACTGGTTTCTGCCCTGCTCAGAGAAGTTTCATTTAAGTAGTTAAGGCATACCACCAAGGCAATAACATTAATTCTGTTTACGCATCTTTTAGTCCAATGAGTAAAAATAAAGTGATTTCCTTATTATGTCATGTCATTGAATTATTCTTCTCTAGTCTTCATCTGATCCACTCTGGAAGATTTCTCACAATGGGGAAACATACATTCAATTAAAGTGAAAATTTCAATACATTTTAAGAGGTCAAATACAATGTTTTCTTTGTATTATATTAAATATTTAATAAATATTATCTCTTCTTTTTGCAATGAATCATTCTTTATAACTTTCCAAAAATTGCATCATAATAACCCTTAGGTATTTTTTTATAATATTACAAGTATTTGATACATAAAAACGCTTAGTCACAGACTAGCCAACTTTAAATTTATTCTTTATGAAACATGGCATTTGTTACTTAAATTGTGTCTATTTCAAAATGGTGGGCAGTTTTTGCCCCGGAAAATAATCACCCTGCAATCTCCTGTGAATGGTTGTCTTGGTTTGATACTCCATCGAAAGCAGATAAACAGCAAGCAGTCTGCGTGCTTTTCCTACCTGAAGAAATATCCTGATTCACCTCCTTTCTTCTTTTTCAGAAGACAATACCTATCTTCTGTTTATAGACAATTCTATTCATTAGTAAATCATCATACTCCCTATCATCTTTTCTCAAGAGCCATACACTTTAGTCTTCTTGATAAAATTATTACTAGACACAAATGTTGTTGCTTTTCATTATACATTTTAAATTATTTATAAATTTATTTTCTTTCATTTAGTATATATATTTTTTGTTTTTTTGTTTTTTGTTTTGTTTTTTGAGACAGGGTTTCTCTGTAGCTTTGGAGCCTGTCCTGGAACTAGCTCTTGTAGACCAGGCTGGCCTCGAACTCCCAGAGATCCGCCTGCCTCTGCCTCCCGAGTGCTGGGATTAAAGGCGTGCGCCAGCACCGCCCGGCTAGAATATATTTTTAAATTTGTTTTACATCCTGGTTGCAGTTTCCCCTCTCTCCTCTCCTTTCAGCTCCTCCACCCACACCGACCTATGTTGTCACCCCTCAATCCTCTCCTCCTCCATTTCTGTTTAGGAAAGTTCAGGTCTCCCACGAGTATCAAAAACAACACAGCATATCAAGTTGCAGAAAGACTAAGGACCTCCCTATGTATTAAGTCTGGGCAAGGAGAACCTGTATGAGAAGCAGGATCCCAAAAGCCAGTAAAAGAGTGGGAGACAAACCTCGTTCCTACTGGTAGAGGTAACACAAAAGGATTAAGCGACAAAGCTACATATATGCAGATTTCCTAGGTCAGTCCCTTTTAGACCTAGAAAGTTCAGTCCCTGTAAGCCACTGTGAACACAGTTTAGTGGGTTCTTTGAGTTTTCTTGCGGGGTCCATGCACCCTCTGGCCTCTATAATCATGTATCCCTCATTTCAGCAGGATTTCCCAAACGCTGTGTAATGTTTGACTGTGGGTCTCTTTGTTCCCATCAGTTGCTGTATGAAGCCTATCTGATGAAAATTGGGCTAGGCACAAAAACGAGCACATCCCACAGGCAGGAGAGATGGTAGATCGAAGGTTATGTGGCTGGCTGGCTTGGTTTCCCATTCCCTCTACTTAAACCCTTACCTGGTCTCTGCAGATGGTTAATTCAGACTACATGCCCTACTGTTTCTAGGAGTCCTAGCTGGGGTCATTTTAGTAGATTCCTGGGATTTTCCCTTGTGACAGGTTTTTTAACCTCTCTCCAAAAAGCTCCCAATTTCTTTTTAGTACTCTCTCCCTCCTTCCCTTCCTCCAAATCCTTCCAGATCATTTCTACATCCCTGTTCAGTCAGCTTCCGGTTCTTTCTCTTTTGCTATAAAAACAAATCTCAAAACAAAGCAAAGAAACAAACAAGAACCCTCCAAAGAAATAAGTACAAAGAAAAGCACCAAATCCAAGCAAAACAAAACCAAAATAATAAAGCATAAAAATTACACAGAATTCTTTTGCATTGATTTACTCTCCTGAACATGAAAGAGGTCTACCCTGTAGTGTGGTTGATAGACTCAATGACTCTCAATTGAGGAGAAACAATTTTTCCTTTCCAAGCAGATATCAATAGCAAACATCTCCTGAGATACTTGTACTGTCTTTGTGTTCATTCCTCCTTCTCACTACTTGTATTTTTTTCAGTTTAAAATGGTAGAAATTCAAATATATTTTTAATATGAGATTAAAAACTGAGAATGTATTTATTGAAGTTCAGGTTAAACTCTATCTCTCTCTCTCACACACACAAACATACACATTCATAATTACCATTGCTCATTTAAAACAATTATTTATGAAACAATTGATTTGGGGCTCTTCTTTATCTCTGCAGCATCTTTGACAGACACTGCATTTATTCAAATACAATGCATCGTTTGATAATTCTTGCAAAAACTTAGTTTATTGTCCACAACTATATATAATACTGTATATCCCGAGTCAATGTCATATTCTATGAGTAGACATTAACAGTTCAATAAACATTTGTCCACACTTAAACAATCGAAACAGAGGAAGAAAATTCATAGCAGAGTTCATCCCTAGAGCTATCTCAGATTACATCGGTGTCTTCTACAGTTACTTCCGAACCACATTTCCCTGAGTAAATCGTGTTTTACACTCAGAGAGATAAAACACTTCTGCTGTGAGATCTACTGCTCCAAGGAAGTAAGTAAAATGAAATTCATTATTATAAATATCAGTTTATTTCATAAAAATACAAAAATATAAATATACACTTATAAAAATATGAGTGAATTAACACAAAGACGTCTTTCAGCTAAATAAATATGGCAGTAAGAGTCACTCCTAGATCATTAGGTATATTTCTTTCAATTAATTTACAAAGCCGTTGCACAATGTATAATTTCATAGTATATGTGACTGACAATCAGTTAAGAAAACATTTATAAATTTCCTATACTAAGACAAGGCACAAAAAGCCTTTGAAGATTTTTTTATTGATTATTAATGTGATATATTTTTTCCAAGCTCAATAGGCAAAGAGGGTGAGATGTTGTTATTACTGTTTTGAAATCTATGTCGTTCATACTCATTCACAGAAACTTACTGATTAAACAAAGCCTTACATGACAACACTTATGTATTGTTTGGAGTTGATTTTTAAAAATTTCCTCCAAAAAAAGGATAAAACAGGCCACTCAATCTGGTATCAAAGGGTATTTCCACTCGTTAGTGTGTTCAAGCCACCCAGGACTCAGTCGCGGTCACTGTCATCACCCCCATACAGGTCTGCGAGTTTTTTGAAGCGCGGCCCCCAGTCGCTGAGGTAATCATAATCCTGGTTACAATCAGCAGTGAGAGATTCTAAGGAGCTGAGCGAATTGGCTACAGAATCGTTCCCTTCATAGGCATAAGTGGCCAGGGAGTCGTAAGGAGGTGCACTTGGGTCTGAGTCGTTTTCTTTTAATCTCCGGTGGATGAAATCTTGTACATCAATATTTTCCCACAGGGGTACAGTCCTTCTTATCTGAAAAATAGTTTCAGGCATGACATCTCTTCTAAGTTTGCTGTCTTCTCTTGCTTCCGGGTTCCTCAATGTGCCGATGTCAAAAGCCTGCGTGTCTTCCTCTCCACCACCTTCATCATTATAGGTCACAATATTATCCCGGACGTCATCCTTTGAAATGATCAGAGGTTCCTTTTTTCGTTGCCTCTTCAATGCAGCAAACAGCACGATTAGAGCTGTTGATGAGAGATGAAGTGATTCAATCAGTAAGATTCATGATTAGAGAGTATATTCATAATTCTAGTGTATGTGAAATTTAGATGAACATCTGAAGACATGGGTAACTATCCAATTAGAACAGTAAAGGGAAACACTGCACCATTTAAAATAAAAACAGTAAAATTAAATTAAAGTAATAATTAAATAAATTAAAGCATTATTTACCTTTCAAAGCCTGTTGATTTGGGGTATTAAAGATATTATTTGTGAATTACTGCATTTGTTCAACTAAGAATAACTGCATTCTTCTTCTTACCGAACATACATTTATCTCAACATTAAGGAAATAATTATTTAGTCATTTCTATGAGTAAAAATTAAGGGCATGTTTATAAATAATCTCTCATATAGATTCATATTAATGGATACTTTATATATACATATATTTATTTTACACATATGCATATATATATATATAATGTGTCTAATGATTTTATTTTATTAAATATTGAGCCAACATTTATTTAAATTGCTTTAGTGGAATGGTTTTGAAATTTGTGGAAAATCTGAAATGCAAGTTTTGAGACCTCACTATAATATCCAAATTTCAAACCAAGTTCAATTTGCACTCATGCATCGGGCAGCTACAATTGTATTTTTCTTATTGAAACCATTCATAATTAATAAACTTACATTCAGATTTTGAAACTAAAATTATAATTTTGTCTTATTAATATATTATTCTATTTTTAAATTTGTGTATGTTTCCATGGATGTAATTAAGCATTTCCTCATACAGTCAAATCACAGCTTTTCTCAGAGAAGTTGAATTAAATTTAATGCATATATTTGACAATCTTCTTTTCCTATTGCTTATACAATAAGATTCATTCT
Organism: Microtus ochrogaster; assembly: GCF_000317375.1. Taxonomy (NCBI): domain Eukaryota; kingdom Metazoa; phylum Chordata; class Mammalia; order Rodentia; family Cricetidae; genus Microtus; species Microtus ochrogaster. Next base: position 35,442,524 of record NC_022021.1, on the reverse strand, counting down.
CTATATATGAACATTTATTTATGTGTGTGGAGTCTGCAAGTTAATATTGAGGTTTTCATTTGTCATTTTTTTTAGGATGTGAATTAGGATCTTTCACTGAACTCAGAAATCACTATTTGGTTAGATTGGTTTTCCTTTATGTCTCTCTCCTAACTATTGCGCAAAGGGCAGGAGAGGTTAAAGATGTGCTCACACAACACAACATATTCCCTGTGTGCTGGTTTTCATGTTCTGAGATTTGCATGAAAAACATTGTACCAAGAAAGTCATCTAATCTATATGATTTCTAAATTATGAAATTGATGTTAAAACTCAATCATCTTATATATGCAAGAGAAAAATCAAAAACTAAATCAGAATATAATAAAAATATATTGTAAGAAAAAAATTATGAAGAAAAATAATCAAATCTGGAAATTTTCTCACAAATTTATTTAAACAGGAAATTGAAAACTACATTTCACCTATTTTAAGAAGTCCAATATTTGCCAAAATTATTTCTGAGCCAGTCTTGATTATGCATATTTGTAATTCCAGGAATTTAGAACCGAAAGGAGTAAGAATATTTGGATCTGTCCCGGGCTGCCTACTGAGATCTTGGCTCAAATGGTAGAAGAAAAAGGAGGTAAGAGCATGCATATTTCTTTAAAAATAACAAAACAATTTAGCTCCAAATTTTCTGTTGCCTTTGTTGTACTCTGATTTAATTTTGCTATCTTGAATTATTTTTCATTGAATGTTCAGCCTTGAACATGATGGGAATACAGCGTACCATTGTCTTAAATCTCCAGGTCAATTGCTAAGCTCAGATAAATTCCAATGAAAAACAGATTGGGGACTTAACCTTCTTCAGGTTTTTCTGAGAGCTATTAAAAATGAATAAAATATTAGTGTTTTAAAACAAATAAAACTATAATCTTTCTTATTAAAGAAAAATCTTAAATAGTTGAATATTCTCTAAGAATGAAGTCATGTACTAGAAATAGTGTTATTTTGCAATTTAAAATTGAATAAATGTACTTTTGTTTTCTCAATGTTGTAAATAGATAATAGATCAGCAAACATATCTTATCTTCCCTAGAAATGAATGAATTTTACCTTACATGAATGGCTCTTTGAGTCATTAATATCTATTTTCCTTTCTGTTCTGCTAGGTAAAAAAAAATGTCTGCTTCATTTACTGGATAGAAATAAACATTTGATGTACACTAATGTAATCAGGCTATTACATAGAAAATTGCATCAATATTTTCACTAATGTATAACTAGAATGTAGCATTTATTTATATTATGAATATTATATTCCTATGTACAGGGTTATGTGAATAGTAAATCAAAAGAAATCATAGACTCTTTTTATAGCATTATCATTTTGACGGGTATTTTTAAACTTTAAACGATTTCATTAATTTTCTAAACAACCTTTTACTACTATGCATTTTATTCATACAGATTTTATTAGTTATTTTTGGTTTGTTTTACATATACTGATGTTAACCCTAGGGCCTTGAATGCTAAAATATGTTACCTCTGAGCTATACTCACAACATTCTTCTAACTTAAGATGGTATGGTAATTAAATCTCTAAGATTCATCATAGTGCCAGAGGGTCTCTAAGGCCAAAATTTACAAAATTCTTGCTGTAGGTTTCATTTCCACAATCAAGTTTCAAGCATCCCGAGACTGGACAAAATTTGTGTCTTAAGCGCAAAACCACTCTCATTTTTTTTTTCTAAATAGCTGGATGATGCTAAATGAAATAAATGTTCCATTCACTTTTGTCAAAGCCTTAGTGAAGTTCTACAAAGATGTCTGGCCAGAGGGATTTTATCCACAGAGCTTGGGAAGATTTATGGTGAAAATAAGCCAGCACGCATGAGCATTAGAATGTCAGCTTGGCAAAGTCTCCTGGCCTTAGTGCAAAATTTTTGGATGAATATTTTATAGAAATACTTTTTGGAGTGGTTTTCAGTGAAACAACCATTTTATTCAATTAAATGTTGTATTGGTGAGTGCTTAGATAAAATATATTCTTTCAGAAACATGATTTAATTTGAAAAATATTGAGTGGGGCATTTGTGATTACCCTCTCATAATGACATTATAAATAAAAACTGAGGTTGTATGTGTGTGATTGTGTACATATATTTACATATATGTATGTATCTTATAAAATTTCTCTGAGAAAAATATCTTAAGGTGTTTTCATCAATGCCTGTTATATTTCTACATATTTTATTTTGTTAGTAAAAACATTTTTAAGGGTGAAAAACTCATACTTTCAAGATTAGAATAGAGAGTTTTAAGGTAGAAAATTTGCATTAATGCATCAATAAATACATTTTAGAAATGCCATTTGGAGGTGGGGAGACAGCTCAATAAATAACCAGCTTGCTTGACAAGAATGACACTAATAGTCCCGATTCCCACCAGACATGCGCAATGCCAGACATGATGATAAAGTCCTGGAATTCTAATTACAGGAGTCTGAGGAGGGACCCAGAGCATCTCTAACCAGCGATGCGGTATTATCAGTGAGCTTCAGGTCTTGTAATCTATCGAGTGTCAAAAACAAGGTGGAAATCAATAGATAAAGTCACCCAATGCTGATGTCAAGGCTCCACACATAACTATGTTTAGGTGTGACCTGGACAAGTACACAAAGCCATGCAAACACACAAGGAAAGGGATGCACCTGTTTTCTAGCCATTGACTAGTTGAACAGATGTGATGGGATTAAATTAAGCCCTTAGAACTGTGGTCATATTGCCTTCCTGCTATAATTGTAACTCTTCTGTTATTATACCTTTGTTTTACAGTTAGACAACTAGTCCTTTCTCTCAAAAACAAACTAGGGGAATATTCTTTTTACATTGAGAATAATTTTGTATAATGTTAAATATGTATGATTTCATATAAAATGCCTGGGGAATGGAGAAGAAGACCTTAGGGAGAGGAGGTTTGAGAGATGTGTATCTTACTGAGCAGAATGACGACACAAAGCAAAATTGCAATGAGCGCTCCTGTGCTCAGGCCAGCAGCAAGCATCAGGGCCTCTGCATTGCAGGACTGCATGTTTCCTTGGCTATCACATGCACACACACGGATAGTGAGTGTGCCAGTGCTGCTTTGAATAGGATAATCATTGTCAAAAATTAGCACAGGCAGTAGATAGGTGTTCATTTTGGAGCGGCTGTACCCATCCTTTTGAGTTATGATTCCTGCTGTATTATCTGAAAAAGAAAAAAAAAAGAATGTTAGAAAAAAATCATTGTATTCATTTCTTTCTCCCATTCATCTATCTTTTCCTCCATCTCTGGTTCCTCCCCCACATTCTTCCACTCTGTAGTCTTGAGAAGTGTTTTCGCGTGTAGCCTAGGCTAGTCTCAACTACCCTATCTAGAAAACGACCTTGAGATACTTGATGTTCCTGAGATCACTTCCAAGGTGTTGGAATAACAGAATAGGATGCAACGCCTTGCTTCATGTTCAATTTCAATTCTTCTTCTTAATAATTGACAATTTAGAGTTTTATACACATCTTTTACCTTTATTGTCTACAATGGTAAAGTTTGGGTTAAGTGGAAATTCTGGCACTGCCTCAAAGAAGAATTTGTGTCCTCTGGGAGGGTCATCTTTGTCCATGACACTTATTGTCTGAATCAACTGAAATCAAAACATAACCATTAGTTTTCTTCTGCAAAAACATAAACAGAGCTTAGTTTATCTAAGATCTTTTAAGTTGCTATAATTTGCTAGGGCAACGTTCCTATTTTTATATAATTAAAAATTTGACATAATTATCGTTTTCGGGAAAACACACCAAAGGTGTTTTTATGCATCTATTGCTTTCATCTAAGATAGCATTTAATCAATAATGAAAATTATCTCTGAAATAAAGTTTATTAGTTTATTATTCAGGGATTGTTTTCCTTCCTGGTGACTTGAACATTAAAAATTGATTAATTCAATTTATAATGTTTTATCATTTTTCTATTGTTCTAATCTCTTGTACTTTTTATTTTCATGATTATGATATTATTTTATTATGAGAAAAAATTTAAAACAAGCCCCTCAAAAAACAAAATTAGGTATTAAAATATAGTAGAATTGAAATTTTGCAATTACACAAAAAGTTAGATTAAGCCATACTTTTCTAAGTTACTTAATGCAGCAAAACATAAACAAGGAAACAATTTACAATTGAATATTAAAATATAAATGTTTAATACATATCAATGTTTATTTAAAATGTATGCTTAAGACATTAGCAAATATAACTCACAATCAGCCTATGTATAACTCTATGTGAGAACATTTGGACATGCTATAAATGTATTTATTTTCCTATAGTCATGTTAAAAAGTTTTTGAAAGTCGTATTTTAAGTATCATTGTGAGTGCTTTAGTAAGTATACATCAAAGAAATATAATATCAGTACAACAAAATTTCATAAAAGCAAAGCATTGACTCCTGTCTTGCCAAAGATATGTTTATAAAGTTTATAATAGCTTTATTTACCTGCCCAGATTTTGCATTTTCACAAACAAATGTTTCATAGTACATGGCAAATTCCGGAGCATGATCATTTATATCAAGAATTCTGATGAAGACAGGAATTTGGCTACTTTGTTTTGGGTTATCTGCAAGAAAAACTTCGTGTCAATTTTCAATGCCATTTATAAAGGAAGCTTTAAAACCACAATCAGCATCAGTAATCAAGTAACTGATCAATCCCTGTATTCTTTAGCTCATTTGGATGGATGGCAAATATCTTTATCACTTGGTCCCAAAATAAAGCATAATAAAAAAGAAATTATGATTGTGTTTAATAAGGTAAATTTGACAATGTCTATAAGCTCATGTATGATTTTCATGAGGCTAGATGCAATTGAAATCCATTACTACTTGTAAATAAATATAAAACTTATTTAAAATAATTTGTTATCTTTAAATAAAATTTTACATTAAGTACTAACACCATCTGATTAATTCTTTCACAGATATTACCACTTTTATAAAAAATGTCACAAAAGAGTCTATTTTCTGTCTTTTATTTGTAACTATGGTGAAATAGGTTTAGAAGGATATACCTTCAACTTACTTATCTCTGTGGCTGTAATTGTGATGTTGTGCCAAGGGGATGATTCCCTGTCCAGTGGCTTCAGAGTGAAGATAGAGCCATTTTCTGAGTGAATACTGAAAACCCGTTCCATATCAGTATGTCGGTCAACCGAGTATCTGACGGAAAAGAGACTTGTAAATTCAGACCTATCTGACAGGAAGGAGACTTGTAAATTCAGACCTATCTGAAATTACTTACATCATTCTCTATTTCATCAATTTATAGGAGGAAATTCTCATATGATATAGCAAAAATATGAGTTGTAAAATGATGGCATCTTTTCGGCTCTTTCATCCCTATGAAAACAGTTTGAGGCTCTGACTGTTCCATTATGACCACCTTGTTGGTGAGTGTGTTTGGAGCCATTACTTATACTCCTGGGTAGTTGTGTAAACATTAAACAAAATACTAATTGCTTTTTGGTTGATTTATTTTTATCATAACCAAGTATTAAAAATTATTGTAGTGAGGACAGGAAAATAAACAAGAACAACAAAGCAAGAACTATCTAGCCATCACTGGGTGCACTGCTCACTTTTCTACGTGTCTCCTCAAAGGCACTTAAAAGAACTTTTGATCTACTTTGCAAGTGCTGTATATTTTAGTGTCGTTACTTTTTGTTTGTTTGGTTGGTTTCACTTTGTAGTTTTGTTCTCTTGTTTGTGTATTTGTTTTCAGACAGGGTTTCAAGTAGCTGGGAATGGCCGCTCATCAAGTAGCTCAGACTCTTTAACAACTTGTCTTCCTGCCTTCCTCTTAAAATTAATGATATTATTTTTTGAGGCATGTTTGTTGATATAGCCCAAGTTGACATCCAATTTGGAGTTCTCCTTCATTATCCTTAGCAACCCTGGTACTGATGACACAGAAAGGGTACCCAGCAGTAGCTCCTTTTTTTGTCATATGTAATGCATATATGCCCATGAATATTGTTATAGGAAGTATACAATTTTATAGAAACAGAAAATTCAGTATTTTAAGGATTATTTGTTTTTATTTCATGCACATGTTAATGTGCTGCTGCACTCATGCTCAGCAATTGTGGAGGCAAGAAGTGGGGTCTAGATGCTCTGGAACAGGATTACCGAAGATTGAGAACAACGTTGATGCTAGGAACAAAACCCAGGTTTTCTATAGGAGCACTGCTTTTAATCATTAAAAAATCTCTTTAACATTGTAAATTCAATCTTGAATATAATTTTGCCAGTTTAATTCAATGTATTAAAGTACTTGTTAAATTTACTTTGACAATAACTTACAATTATCTCAGTGTTTTTTGATATTGTCTCATTATAGTTTTTGCATCTCTTAGAAAGTTGAACAGTTTCATCTGAGAGGAGAAAAGGTTACAAAAAAGAGGCCCAACTGTTTATTTACTTTTTCATTTAGTTTTGTTTTAGTGTTGTTTTGAGACAGTCTCACTGAGCCTGGGTTTCTTTTGAACTCCCTGCTTAGCTAAGGACAACCTTGAAATTCCTATTTTCCTTACTCTTATCTCCAAGTTCTAGAATTACAAGGATACCTCTGGACCTAGGAGATGCTCACTTCTCATAAATACACTAATTATCTCAGTCACCAGTATTATGACCTTCCGAAGGATGCGTGATAACATTATCTAAAACTGGTTGTTACTTTTTTTTCAAATTTTCTCTGACTCCCTTAATTTTACCAAGTGTTGTTACAATTACTTGAAAGATAAAAACAAGACAAAAACATTTCTATGAAGAATGACATATATATTACAATATATTCATGTTGAGTGAAGTGCAATCCACAACATTGTCTTGCAAATTTGTCTCATCCTTGCTGGGAAAATTCGGTAGTTAGTCAATATTTGATCATGTTACAAAAGGTCTTATAACTTTTTGCACTGCCTGTAATGAAGGTCACAAAAGAAAAAAAAAAAACAGCTCTTTTGTTCCCAATAGCATTTTCCTAGATATTAATATAAGGACTCTCTGGTGAAAGAAATAATAAATAATAATTCTAATATTATAAAAGTCACTAATTGACTCTCTTTTAGTTTATGGGAGATCTGAGTAGTTCTGAGCATACGCCAGACTGCTAATTCAGTTAAATCTTAATTGGCAATGCTTTACAGGTTATGAATTCATGGAGACTCACTTTGACAATGTAGAAATATGCTCACACTTTTTATCATCAACAAACTTTTTATTATCAATCTTCCTGGTCTATATTTCAACATTGCCCTCAGTGAAAATGGTGTCTCATGATTTATTAAAGTTCAGAGATATTATTCATTTGCATACAATCTATATTCTACTTTCAACATAGAATTGGGACATTTTGAATAACCAATTATTAATAAATAGAAGGAATTAATGCTAATGAGAAGGAAAAATATGCTAAACACTTAGCACAGAAATAGTTTCTGTGTCCCTGAAATTGGTTTATAATATCAATAGTGTTTTATTGATTTTCCTTCATTGAATTTTGAACAGTTATCTGAAACATACCACTGGCATAAACTTTTCTTTGGGAATCCTTCTTTCAGAGAAATGAACCACTTAGCTGGGTGACATAAAATCGGGAACATTACACAAAAACTCACCTGTAGAATCTGAGCTCAAATATGGTTTTCATTTCATTTTTTATAATAAGGCATTAAACACATTTAAATACCTGTGTTTTTCCCCTAAGACATGCTATTTAGAGACTGCAGTCATACATAATAAGGCTAGTTGTTGTTTTGATGTGTAAAGTTCTTAGTCATATTATCATTGATTAACTCAGTGTAGCCAGCTACAGACTTACTTTCTTCTTTCTTAATGATTCTTTCAAAACATATGTTTTTCAGAACTATATAGTGAGGAAATTTTTATTGTTAGAATGGTTGCTGACTATATAATGAAGATACTAATAGTTTCAGAAGAAAATAATAAAAGTAATTTACAGAGATTAATAGTTTTGATTCCAGACCAGTGTTATTATTTGTGGCTAGATAGTGTCTATCCTAATGATTGCTATGTAGAGCCCAAATGATCTTATATTGGTGATCCTCATGCTGTAACCATCTATGTCTCAGAACTAAAGTCTCTACCACTACATCTGGATAGATCTTTTTTTCACAACAGAAAAAAAAAAGAAGCCCTCTTTGTATTGATGTTCCCATGGATTCTTTGCACCTCAGTTTGGACTATGTATCTTTTACTAAACTTTAATTCAATCTCTTGCCAATAAATTTGTTTTGCTACTTACTTTTAATTTGAAGGCAACGGAATTTCTTCTAAAAAAAATCTTTGAACTTTAAAAATGCTGAACATAAAATAGGTGTGAATTGAGGCAAGATGTTCTTTGAAAATGCACAAAATTGTGAAATTATAAGTAACCTTTTAATTGGAGAGATTTCTAATAACTGATGAGGTGAAGCAGCAGTGGCAACAGCTGTTAACTGTGACAGTAAACTCGTATGGCCAGTAGCATTTATATTGAAGCCAACAGGTTTGATAAACAGATTTTCTGGGTGGTAGATGAAAAATAGTGATGATTTCATCCTCTCTCTGGTGCTTCAACCATATTTCTTTAATCCTTGCTGACTTATTGCTGATTTTTCTTCCCACTTTCAAGGGGTGTCTAAAGATGGTCTCATTACATTTCCTATTGTAATGGATTTTGCTGTATTCTCATCCTATATCCAGGTACAGCTTTATTTGCTAACAAGTTTGGTGATGTAATTAATAGAATCATAATTCTTGAGGAATTAAGTGAAACTACAGGTCATCCCCTATACCCAAACATGAAGTTTGACAAGAACTGGAAACTTTAAAGTATACCAGGCATCATTCTATACAATGAAGAAAGGGTGAATCTTTTAAACCAAAAACATCTCCTTGAAACTGAATCCTCAGGATGTTACCATATTTAGAAAAAAATATATATATATACTTAAAAATTATGAATATTCACTAATAATGTATTACATATGTTGTAGTAAAAATTTTTTTCTTATTTTCTGTGTAGCCCAGGTAGTTCTTGTACTCATAGAGATCCACCTGCCTATGCCTCCATAAAGTGTATTTTAATACAGAAAAATTATGAAGGTATTCAGAGATTAGAAATCATTATTAACAATGTAAATGAACTAATAATTAACTAATTGTTTTAGAATATAGCAGAAATCTAGGTTATTTTATTGAAAACATAATTTAATAGAAAGTTAAAAACAACACTGATAACTACTAGGTGGAGAATAATATATTTTTGTTTACTATAAAGCTTATTTAATCCAAAGAAATGTTTCTTAACTTCCTAATGCTGCAACACTTTAATGCAGTTCTTTATGTTGTGTTGACCTCCACTAACATATCATTTTCATTGCTACTTCATAAATGTAATTTTGCTTCTGTTATGTATTGTAATGTAAATATGTGTTTGGGTGATCTTAGGCGAGTCCTGCGAAAGAATGGTCCAAATCCAGAGGTTGAGAATCTCTGATCAAAGTAAATCTTTCAACTCAGAAAGTAAGGAATATAATCAAGTATAACTTTCCCTGGCTTCTCTCAGGTAGATGTAAGGTTTCAATTTACTGTACTTTTCTAATTGTCAATACCCACCAAAATAAATAAAAGAATGCAATTCAAACAACGTCTAAACCAACAAACTTTGATTGAAAGTGAAGGTAAGTTTTACATATTTTAATGTTTAAGAATGAAAATATTGGCCGGGCGGTGGTGGCGCACACCTTTAATCCCAGCACTCGTGAGGTAGAGGCAGGCGGATCTCTGTGAGTTCGAGACCAGCCTGGTCTTCAGAGCTAGTTCCAGGACAGGCTCCAAAACTACAGAGAAACCCTGTCTCGAAAAACCAAAAAAAAAAAAAAAAAAAAAAAGAATGAAAATATCTTAAGATGCCTAATCATAAATGAATAAATATGCAAATTGTGATATTTTGAAATGGGAATTCTACTCAGAAAACTTTCTTAGGTTTCTACTATATTTCCCCAAGAGAACAGTGTTCAAGCTCATCATAATTTTGTATATATATATAAATAAAAATTTATTTCATAATGAATTCATTTTTTATAAATGAATGCACAGTAGCTATATATTTTCCAAGAAATAGTTGCAATTTATATCCACTAATAAAAGGGAAGTAAATTTTGCTTAAGTATTTGGCTCAGATAAAGTATAAAAGGGGTGTTAAATATCTATATCTTTGTAGGTCGTAAAGGAGATCACGAAGATGCTTCCTTCCCCCCCCCCCAAAAAAAAAGTAATCCCAACTAATAGGTTCCTCATCTGTTGAAATAGCCCTTTAATGAACATTTTTATAGACCCAAGGATCATCACATCTTTCACCCATTTGGAGAGATCTATCCTCATATTTTTTACCCAGTTGTCTTCCTCACCAACTTTCCAATCAAGCGTTTTCAAAGTATCTGACCAGCCAACCTATCCATTGGCTACAGCCCATGAACAATCACACATTTCTGGTTATTTCTTCATTCAAACAAAATATATGAACATGTCTGCTCCCAGAAATTCTGTGTACTGTAAGATTTCCCTTTGCCAATGTCTTTCAGAGTTGTTCCAGAAAAGAACTCTAGCTGTACACGTACAGGCTTAACATGCAGAAGCATCAGTAAACTTCCTTGGTCAACCAATCATAGGCCACATCCCATGAGGCTCTAGGTGCATACTTGGCAGCAGACGCCATTGTAATGGGAGTAAAGAGCAAAGGCATTCGCACAGTTTCCTCATGTAACTTGCCTCTGCCTTACAGAACTGCTCAGGTATTTATCATTTCCATTTGATAATGGATTGCAGCTGAGTACATACTACATCATAGCTTGGTGGACCCAACAATAGCTAGCTCACCATGAGAACCTGAGATTGCATCGTAAATTGGTGACCCATTGTCAAATGTGTAATGTCCAGTGAAGCCCAGTATCAGGCCATGAGCTCTCTCTCAAAGGGAAAACAGCCATTTACAGATCAAGGTGGAGCCTTATTTCAAAATTCCAATGGTCTCATTTATGATTCACATATAGGAGCCTGCCAAAGGCTTTAAACAACATCCTTATCTGTAAATGACACTTCAAATTCCATCAAGTATGCTGGATAATATGATCTAAGTCATAGAGCAGCCTTCACAGAAGCCTGGACCTGTTGAACAGCCTTTTTCCTGTTCCAAGCTTACTTAAGGATCGTTAGTGGCTTTCTGGGTTATTTGGTACGTTGGACACAGTAACATACCCAAGTGAGGAATGTGCTATCTACAGAATTCGAAAAGGCCTCCTTAATACTGTGCATCTTTCTTGATGGTTGGAAAAGCTAGGTAACATAGCCTATCCTTCACCTTAGAAGAAATATTTACTGTATATTCCACACCATTGGATTCCTAAAAGTTTCAGTGCCAAAGCCTGACCCATGTGGGCTCATAGACTCTGAAAAGGCAAGCATGAGACCTACTTGAAACTGTACGAGGTTCTCTAAGCATATATTATGGCTGATACCTTGGTGTTTTTGTGAGACTCTCAACAGTGAGACTGGCTGAATCTCTGACTCTTTTGTCTTCTCTGTGGACTCTTTCTCTACTGAATTACCTTGTTCAGTCTCAATATTAGAGCTTTTGCCTTGCTTTATTATATCTTATATTATAGTGTTTACCTGTAGTCTCTTGGAAGAGTGGATCTTGGGAAGAGGGAAGGTATGAGGAGGAGTTGGGAGAAGTAGAAGCAAGGGAAACAGTGGCCAGAACGTATGGTATAAGACAAGAATATATTTTATATAACAAAAGAAATCATTTGAATTTGGTTGGTTAGTTACGCAGCCTCTGATATATGTGTTATCAACTGCAAAGTGGTTGCTACTCTCTGTTCACTTGGTTGGTCAGCTATACAGTGGATCAGTGTACTATTTTATTGAAGTGACAGATTATCAAAATTTCTTCAAACTAACTTATGACACACAGGGAGATAGCTAATATATCCTTGAGGAAAAACTATAAAGGTATATAGTGAGCCCTGCCAATTGAAAGCAATTGCTTCTGGTGGTCTTTATGGCCAGGAGCAGAGAGAAAAGCATTTGCTAAATCAATAGTTGTATATCATGTACCAGAAGATGTGTGAATCTGCTTAAGTTATAACACCACTTCTGGTACAGCAGCTACAATTGAAGTCACTACTTGACTGAGACTTTTATAGTCAACTGTCACTCTTTAAGATTAGTCTGTTTAATTCAGTGGCCAGACAGGAGAGAAAAAAGGAGATGTGGTAAGAACAAGCACCTTGCATCTTCCAAATCCCTGACCGAGGCACTGATATCTGCTGTTGCTCCAGGGATGTGGTTGTCTTTGATTCACTATTTTTCCTGGTATGGGCATTTCAAAAGGCTTCCATTTAGTCTTTTAAAATACAATATTTCTCAGTTCATAGGTCAGGATCAAATATGGAAATCTGCCAACGTCTAAATAATCCAATCCCAATTATACTTTATGGGACTGGAGAAATAATTACAGTATTTGCTTAGATACCCTTTGGATCAACTGTGAATCAGATGTCACACAAAACTCCATTAATTACCTTAACTCCAAGAGGCTTTGCAATTATCCTATGGGGTTCCAGGAATCAGCATTACTTCAAAACCAGTATCCAAAACCCCTCAGCAAATCTGACTATTTCCTTTTATCCAGTGCACAATTATCTTTGTGAAAGGTCTCTCTAAGGAAGGACTGGAGAAAGGCTAACAGCAGAACTCCAGATATTTTATCTAGATCCTTTTCCACGAGAACCTGGGCATCCCTTAATTCAAAGGGTCCTGTGTCTGTAAAGTGGCTCCAGTCTGAAAATTCATTCACAGGAGACCACATTGGGGTGTGATCTCTCAGCAGCTATAGGCTGAAGGAGTGGAAGGAGCTCATGTAACACGAAAGTATATTCCTTCTCCAAAATAGAGATAAGAAAGATTTTGTCTTCCTCAAGACCCAGTAATAACATTTTGGGATATATATCCAAAGGATGCTCAATTGTGCCACAAGGACATGTGCTCAGCTATGTTAATAGCAGCATTGTTTGTCATAGCCAGAACATGGAAACAGCTTAAATGTCCCTTGATTGAAGAATGGATAAGGAAAATGTGGCTTATTCACACAATGGAGTACTACACACCAGAAAAAAAAATAACATCTTGAATTTTGAGGAAAATGGATGGAGCTAGAAAACATCATTTTGAGTGAAGTAACCCAGGTACAGAATTACAATTATCAGATGTACTCACTCATAGGTGGTTTTTTTTAAAACATAAAGCAAAGAAAACCAGCCTACAAATCGCAATCCCAGAGAACCTAGACAATGAGGTCACTAAGAGAAATTTACATAGATCTAGTCTACATGGGTAGTAGAAAAAGACAAGATCTCCTGAGTAAATTGGGAGCATGGGGACCTTGGGGGAGGGTTGAGTGGGAGGGGAAAGGCAGGGATGGGAGCAGAGAAAAATGTAGAGCTCAATAAAAATCAATTTTAAAAAAGAAAGATTTTTGCCTGGAGCAAGAAGATCATTTGGGGTATCTCTTAGTCATCCCATGTCTTGTAATTATAGTCAATGGGTAACTACAGCAACCTAATCCAATCAGAATCACAAAGAGCACAGATGCATCAGCACTGAAGTCATGGGTCACCTGTCAAAATAGATTCAAGACTTACTGAGGTGTTGAGAAGAAAGGAAATACAGAATCAGTAGTAGGGGAAGAGAGAAATACATAAAGCTAAGATTACATTACCAATTACAGAAACAAGTATTACAACTGACATCATGTTTATGTCACATTTTATTAAGAATGTGTTAATGGAGAATTTTTTAGCAATATTTTGTTTTCTATAATGTAGCATCAATTTAAAGGAATGTAAGCGGTTATCACATGATATTGTGACACTAAAAGAGAGTGCTTCAAGAGACATTTCCAACTATTATAAATTTATAATGCATTTGTGGCTGTACATGCATGTTACATGATGTTAGAAATAATTGTGATTCTGTTAAATATAGAATGTTTTTGAAGTTGTACATGGCATAGTTATATCATATAAGAATAAAATATGACCTGGTTTTTATTAAGTGTGAAGTAAGATAGTATGATTTTGTGTCAATTAGACAAGGGGTGGATTGGGATGGCTAATATAGGTTGTCAACTTGACTATATCTGATATTAACTAACGCTGAAAGTAGTTGCATACACCCATGATTTTTCTTAATTAGATCTTTTGAATTGAAAAGTTGCCCCTCTAATTTGGGCCACACTTTTTGGAGGCTGCCTAAATAAACAAGGTGGAAAAAGAAAGCTTTAATTCTTTGTCTGATTTCTCTCCCTCTTCACTGCTAAGTCAATTTCTTCAGTAGAATTAGAGCCTCCTTCTTCGGAATTCCCGTGTATACAGAAGAACAGCTGAGACATCTAGCCTTGTGGACTGAGCAACTATTGGATTCTTGGACCTTTCTTTAATTTGAAGTAATTGTTGGCTTAGCTGATCCACAGCCTATAAGAAAACCTCTCAAGTAAATTGACTCTCCATCTGTCTATCTATCTATCTATCTATCTGTCTGTCTGTCTGTCTGTCTGTCTGTCTCTCTGTCTGTCTCTCTGTCTGTCTGTCCATCCGCCCGTCCGTCTGTCGTTCTCTCTATCAATCTATTTATCTATCTATTTATCAATCTATTTATCTATCTATCTAACTATGTATATTCTGCTAGTTCTCATTCTCTGATGACCCTGAGTAATACAGATGATAAACACATATACAGTAAAATAATATACACAAATAAATAAAGAATTTCAATAACTAGTTAGAAAGGTATTTATATGTATCTCATATCATCATATCTTCTATATCATCCTACACATATCAACCCTTATTACCCATCTGCATAAATCATTAACTCACATTCAAGTATATTTACACATTTTTTCAATCATTAGGCCTTTTAAACATAGTAAATATTTCTGAAACATCATATACTGTTGGGAGCAGTGAGACCCCAGATCCTGAATTTCTTCTAAGCAACTTGATGTGAGTGCCTACAGCTGCTCTGAGCACGAGACCTTCAGGAGTTCCTGATGGCAGGAGAGTGGTTTCTGGTG
>NC_022021.1:35417502-35426336 GCF_000317375.1 Microtus ochrogaster | reverse complement strand
CATATATATACTTTTAATCGAATGCATGAGAACAATCTCTCTCTTCCTCCTCCAAAAATTGAAACTGGTTATGAGTATTTCTTTAGCTGAATTATCACATCATTTCTGTGATGTTGAGAGTCTATTAATGTTTTATATAGATGATATGTTGGAAATTACACAAATACTAAAAACATATTGAAATTATATGCTTTAATTTTTTAAGCAGCATAGAAAAATGAAAATTCCACATTCAAAATGTCAAAGAGATTCAGAAATATTCAAAGCCACTTCTATAGGGGTAAAATCATTGAGAATTTGAATCATAAAAAAGTTTGATAACATTAAATTTTAGACAAAGTATCTATACCTTATATAATTTTCTACCATTTTTCATGAGGATAGACATATTAAGGAAATCTGAAACACTCTATTTAAATAACATTTCAACTTCAAATTTAAGTGTTTGAAGATGTCTTTTTTAAATTTATTAAAAAATAGATCTATTTGCATCTATTCTGTATCTGTGGATAGTAGGAGCCAGAGGGGTCAAGAACCCCACAAGGAAACCTACAGAATCACCTAAAGTGGGCTCATAGGGGTCCACAGAAATCGAATTGACAATCAGAGAGCCTGCATGGTACTCACCTAGGTCTTCTGCATGTAAGTATTGGTTATATAGCTTGGTCTTATGAGATGTCTAACAGTAGAAGCAGGGGCTCTCTAGCTAGTTCAACTGTTTTTCAAATCCCTTTCCTTCTACTGGGTTGCATTTTCCAGTCAATATGAGGAGAGGTACGTACTTATTGCAACTTGACATTACAACTTCAGGCCGGCCTTTTCTGAAGGGAAATGGAAGAGGAGTAGATCATGGGAGAGGGGTAGTAAGGGTAGCTGCATGTCAAGGAGTGGGGAGGAAAACTGTAGCCAGGATGTGATACACGAGAAATAAAAATTTTAAAAATAGATTCTTGCCTAGTCCATTATATCCTGACTGTAGCCTGGCATCCATCTTGCCCTCCCACCTTCTTCACCGTACCTCCCTTCACATCGACTCCATTTATGTCTCTCACTAGAAAAGAACAGGCTTCTCAGAGTTAACAACTGAACATGAAAAAATAAAACACAACAAGAAAACCACCTTAGCAAGGTTGGACATGGCAAACCAATAATTGAGTCTTTTCAAGTTACATTACCAGGTGCAATCATCAGGGACACACTATTATCACACCCAGAAGTCCCCTCAAATTAATCAGCTAAAATCTCTGCTTAGGCAAAGATCCTTGAACATACCAGTATACGTACCGTGCTTGCTGCTCAGCAATAGAATAGAATATGTAGTACATTTATGCAATGGAGTATTACTTATCTGTCAAAATGACATCATGAAATTTGCAAGCAAATGACTGCTCTAGAAAAAGATCATATCAAGTGACAAAATCCTGACCTAGAAAGATATATGGTATGTCTTCATTTACGAGTGTGTATTAGCTATTAACTAATTGATAACCAATATATAAACCGAGATGTTAGATATAAAAGAAAGATTAAGTGGGGGGTTTACTCATCTTTGTGGGAGTAAGAAATAGAATAAATTTCTTGTGTGGACTTGGGGTGAGAATCAGGTGGTGTGGGACAAGAGAGATTGGATCTAGGGGGAGAATGTGGGAAAAATGGCTGGAACTGAAGGACATTTGAGGGATGATATGAAAACTCGGTGTAGTAGAAACTTTCTAAAATAAATGAAGGCGTTCCTAATGACATTTCCTAATATTGGATGACAGAGTCTCAACTGGCCATCCCTTTTCAATAAATGACACTTCCAGAAATAGGTCTGGATTTCATTCAATCAAATTGTTGAAAAAAGGGGTCCTATGGAAATACCCAAACAACCAGGATATTGCTAAGACAGTGGGTTGCTCTCTGCAAAGTGGGGCTCTACTATAAAGAATAATAACCACACAACTCATTGTACATGGAGAAAAAGTAGAGCTAGAGCCTACATGGAGACTTAACCCCTATGTTCTAGTGTCTTTAGTAGAAGAACTTACTCTGCACGCTACCACAAGAGAAATGTCAACACAACATAGTCACAACAACCTTTGAAATAAAATTTCCTCTGCCTAAAAAACATGCTAGGGATATGAGAACAGAGCTCAAGCAGGTAGCCAAACAATGTCTTCTTTTACTTATCTTTTAGATGGAACCCATACATGACATTGCTAAGGAAAGTAATTAGAGCGTAGAAAGCCCAGAAACTTAGAATAAAACCAAATAATCCTGATCTAAAATGTAGTATCAAAAAAAATTAACTCCCATTGATATTATGCTACACTGATAGAGCGGTTCATAATTCAGTCAGATTCAGAGAAGGCTCAGCAACAGCAAATGGAAACAGATGCAGAGACCCAGAACATTACACACACAAAACAGAGTCTAAATGGGATGTCTCCATCAAATCCTTCCTTTCAGAGTTCAGGGAGCCCTGTTGAAAAGGAGGCAGAAAGAATGGAGGAGCCTAAAGGACACCAAAAGAAAGAGGCCCTCAGAGTCAACTAAGCAAGATGAATCTGAGCTCATAATCTGAAATAAATCTCTTTACATATTTCTTAGTGGATAATTCATAAGAATTATTTAAATTTCATAACACTCCTCTTTAAGATGTGAAAATACTAGTCAAGTTTGGAAAATATTGTACTTACTAATTGCTAACACTTTTATCTCTCCTCTTGCTTTACAATTATCTTTTTTAAAGAAGACTTTATGTGGATATGTGAACATAATTAATAAAGCTGTCCTTCAAAATTTCCATTCCAAAAAATAGTAGTTTTATTGTCTATTTTAACAGAATATATTTATAGAAATATCTACAAAAGGTTACTATAGGGCTTTTATTCCAGATATTTACTTCTATATTTTATATATATGTATATATATATATATATTTATGTGTATATATTTGTATATATGTAGTAAATTGTTAGATATTCAGCTACTTTTTTAAACCCTTGTATTTTAAATTATTTTAATAATTTAAATATATACAGTTATTTGATTTAATATAGACAGGCAATGGGCTTATCACATTGACAGTTAAAAGATTAAAATCTGTGGTTTAGTCTGAAGTTAACATCTTGTCTATATTTTTAGAAATTGGTTTTTCTTCCATGGTATAATTATTCACAATGCTCAGACACTCAGCATTGTTACTCTTGGTAAGGTATTTAATATAGTGGCATCTACCTTGTGGGCTTGGAAGACTCAAGTTGTTTCCCCTGCCTGGAGCAAGCAGAAGAGGGCAAAAGTTAGACTTGATCTTTGGCATGTGTGTATTGCAGGGATTCCCCATACACAATTATACAGCTCTGGTTTTTATGTAACTCTCAAGGTGGATTGTATGTTTAACAAATACATATTTTTCAGGTACTTACTTTATTATGTTGTTCATAGAGTCTGGGTCATAGGCGGTGACTTGTCCAATGATGCTTCCCTCCTTCACGTCTTCATCCACTTCCATTAAGTAAGAGAGCTTGCTGAATACAGGGGGTTCATCTACATCTTCCACAGTTATCTTCACCATTGCCGAGTCTTTGAAGGGGCCGAGGTGTAAGAAGCGAGGATCTGGGTGGGTATTACTTGCATCCACTCTTATAGTGTATAACATTTTCTTTTCAAAATCTAAATTCTGAGTTTAAAAGAGTAAGAAATGTTAGGATATATTGGAAGACATAGTAATCATCGAATAAATGAATGTTTAATAACATTTTAACATACTAAAGTCCACTATGGCTAAGTAACTACCCCAATTTTATCTTAATAGTTCTATCCAGTCAAATAGCATATTTATTTTATGATTATACAATACAGCTACCATGGAATGAATAGTAGAATTGACTGTCATTGGGTAATTCATTTTAATTTTCGTAGGCATAGCTAAATAAAGTATTATCTAACTAAATCCTTATTAAATATCATCATTACAAAAGTTAAATATCAGAAGATTAACTAAAATTAAATATAGAATAAGTTTTATATTTTGTCAATTTGAATATTTGTGGAAAGAAATACATAAAAGAAAGAGTGCAAAGTAGTAATGATTAATATTGGCTGTATTAGTCTTTACATGGTTTGACGTCATTCTCAATATCCCATCAAAACTCAATAAATAAATATGAATCAGAACATCTTGCATAGTACCCTCTGATACTTTGACTGCTAATTCTCAGGTAGGAAGGAGTCTTCAAGGTCAATTCTAGCTCTTAGCTCTTCGTCTTGTTTCACTCATTTTACATAAGCCATCACACATACCAAAGATACAAGAAATGCATGACGTAACAGTGATGATTGTTCATCTCATAGAGAAATACAAAGCAAATGCCCTGTGTTTACTCTGCATCAGATTCTTGTCTGACACAATACAACCATTTGATAACGAGTAGCAACACAACTATCAGGAATGATGTGTCTCTGACTTGAAGTAAAATCAGTTTTCCTACTTTTTACAAATGATGGACAAGACATAAAAGATGATGGTAGATCCATGGTTGTTTTCTTGGTACTGAAAAGCAAAAATAAACTGAAGAGCACTTAATGAAAATAGGAAGACAGCCAAAAGAAACCTGTTTGACAGTTATGATCCCTTCCTGTGTATCTTTGTCAGTGATCACGTCAAACATGTCTGATCCTTCTCCTTCTGAAATACTGTATTCCAGCTCAGCATTCTCCCCGGTGTCCAGGTCATTGGCTTTGATCCTTCCAAGATGAGTTCCAAGGGGTGCAGACTCCAGAGAATTGAATTGATAAGTACCTGTAAATTGAATCACAGCTGCCTTGACTTTCACCTTCAGATGACACAAATTTTCTGTTTCTAAGTAAAGAGATTTAAATTGAGAGACATTTCTATCTTTTGATTTGGTTTGATTTTAAATCTGTCAAACATTAAAGATTTGTGGAGTGCAAAAATAGCATGTAGAAGCTAAACTTTCTTGGTTTATAAGTGAGAAATATAATATCCAGAATGATTAAAATAATGTTCAGAGTTACTTAAACAGTATACAAATTCTTGATTTAATTACCTAGAACGTCTGACTTACAGTCATGAAAAACAATTGTTTATTTTCTGATTATGATTCGAAATATTGTCACCTCACATTTTATGCACACATGAAAAAAATGAATGTTCAGTCTTTTGAATAGTCCATATTTTCCCAGTAATTTTTGAGCAGCAATGTTTCTTATTGTGGTTGTTGTGCTTCTATATTTAAATTTAATGACTTTAAGTAGTACATGTTTAATGTTTAAAAACACAACTACACATCACTTTTGATCTTCTGTTTTGGCAAGTATCTTCTTTACAGACTGTCTATAAATGTGTAAATATGGAAATTGAAAATAATTAAAGAAATATATTTAAATATGGGTGCTAGGTATTTTATAAACTCAAAGGTTACATATTGTAAACTATTTAGTCCTGTCAAAGAAGTAACTTGGATAAATTATTTCCAGTGGACAGACAAATGAAATTATCTTGCTGAGCTATGAAAAGGATAATATGGAATTCAGACTCTCTGACATTGAAGACTAATACTATTCCAGGAATTTCTTGGTTAGGATCGGAAGGTTTAATCTCACTGTTGGATTCTATATTCACTTCTCTCAACTTTAATATCAAGTCCAAGGGAGTAAAACAAGGAAAAGTGTGATGATAATGAATTCACAAATTTATCATGAAGAATTTGTGCTACTGTGTCACTATGTCTGCTGTCCATTCAATTCATGACCCAGCCCTCACCATTTTATCATAATTATAGTGGACACAGACCTTCTGTTATTATCCCAACAGATGACAAAACCGCATTGTGGTAACTTATCCAATTATACACTATGTTTATATTTAAAAATTAAGAATGGAATGTTTCTGTGACAAATGGAAAGGAATTTACTGCTCTTTAAGTTTCAGTGAATTAAATAACACTAAAATTTAACAAGTTACATACTAGATGATCTCAAGAGTAGTAAGATATTAGCATAACCTAGTTTCCATGACTTTTTAAGTAAACCAAAAGATTATCAAAATGCTGCCAATTTGGCCCACATACATTGCTTTAAATATAGATCCTGTTTTTAGAGATGATAAAACATCCAATCTGTGTTTTAAAATTCATTTAATAAAGGCTCATAATGCTTGTTTATAAATTAGCTAAGAGTTGTGAACAGTGTATACTTTGAATGTAAACAGGCAGACTTTTACGCCCACCTTTGTACCCAGGCTCCTCAGAAGGGAAGGATAGCAATAGTGACTGTGAGAACATGAGCCTGCAAAGTCAGCTCACTCCTAAAAAGCTAACAAACATTAACTGCACAAGAAAGAAGTCTTGGTTTTGTTATGTTTTCTCCCATACCACCTTGGGGATACATATCATCACTTTTAGTTTTAGAAAATATTAACTTTTTTTTTTTCTTTTTAGGAGGTATGCATTGATTTGCTCCCGCCAAAGGGAAAAGCAGTGCGGACATTTAGCTCTGCTGTGATGGTGTGTTTAAGAACATTTCCAAGGGACTAGCAGTGAGAACTGGGATCTTCTGTTCTCACAGTGTGTTCCTAGGCTCTGTACACCCTATTGAATTGAGAATCTATGATTTAGGTGTTATCATTACTTTAGCTTTATAGGTGAGACATTGGAAGATCAAGGTAAGAGACAGTAAGGATTGGGGACAGGTAGAAGGCTGGGGTTGGATCTCTGTGACCAAATGGACTGGATATAGAGGTGAATGCTCCGTTCATACCCCCTTTTCCGCTCTGATACAGAGAAATGCTGTTGTTGGTTAATAAGAGCTATTCAGAAGGTCTGGGAAGCCAGGCTGAGGAAACCATGGGCCGAGAAGTTACCAGCTCACCCCTTTAAAACCTCTAAACATTTACGGTAGAGAGCTGATCTGGGGCAGGCATCAGAGCAAGGTCAACAGCCTCAGAACAGGAGCTGAGGAGCAGAAAAAAATAATAAAAAAAAAAAGAACATTCCAGCCTGCCTTACTCTGTGGAAACCGAGGAGGGTTGTTGTTGACGTCCGTGAGGGTGATGTTCACTGTGGTTGTTCCAGAAAGGCCTCCCATCTGGCCGCCCATGTCCTTGGCCTGAATAACCACCTGATATTTTTCTCTGTTTTCTCTGCTCATGTCTGGTAAAGCAGTTTTTATTATGCCTTTAAAAAATGTGGAAAATTAAAACATAGACTTTTAAAATCAAGTTATACTTTTCAATATCCATTTTACCAAGGAGAAAATGGGAGTGTCCACAATTAATTTAAGGTACCTCACAAAACAGAAAACATTCCATTTTGCGTGTTTTCTATTTTAAATAGTCTACTTTGCTTAATTTTTATCATAACAGTCTTTAAGTTTTGAGTATTTCCTTATTCTACAAAGTAATCTCTGTGAAATCTTGTAGTCTCATACATTTAAACCCAACGAATAATAGATAAAAGAGCTAAACAATCAAAGAAAGAGCTAAGCAATCAAATAGGTTGTGTTAATATAAGGATATTTTATTTCGTTTCCATAAAATAACTGTAGGAAGCAGCTATACAAAACTGTTTGGATAGGTTTCAAAAGAGAAAACTGAAGTACGACTTAAAAAAAACCCAGAGACAGATACTGGTGTTCAACCTGAAGATCAGAAAAGCTAAACAGTCAGGCCCTGGCTCTTACCTCCACTTCAGTCCAAAACAGCAATTCGGCCTCCAGGAATCTCAGAATGAGACTGTGTCTGAGAACTGTCTCATCCCATCTTCTATTTATCTCTAGGGCTGGGATTAAAGGTGTGCACCATGACCACCTGGATTCTATGGCAATCTAGTCTGGCTACTGGAATTAAAGGCACGTGTTACCACTGCCTGATCTATAAGGCTGACCAGTAGGGCTTTTATACTCTCTGATCTTCAGGCAAGCTTTATTTATTAAAATACAAATACAATACAGAAAATACCCCCAAAGAAATTGTGTTTCTATATATAAGATGAAATTGACTAAGACTTGAATGTATTTACCTGACTCCGGGTCCACTGAAAAATATGGCTGCCCTTGCAGTATGCTGTAGACCACTTTAGCACTGTTCCCATAGTTGGCATCGTCTGCATCAGTGGCAGTCACTTGTATAACAGATGTGCCTGCACCCAACCCCAACCCGAGCAGAGGTAGGTCAATTCTTCTAAATTTTATACTATTTTATAAGCAATTTTCTTACTCAGTATTTTCTTCAGTAAAAAGAAATCCTGGATCGACTCTTCACCACACAAGTTTTGTAAATATATGTTGTATTTTTATCACAGAGATTAATAAATTCTAAAGAATTGAAACAAATGTTTAATTGAATATTGTGATGAGGAAAATTCTCACTAAATACAATGAACATTTAATTTTCTCTTAGCATATTTATTGCTAAATGATAAGGTGCAAAGAAAAATTTGAGATTTTTTTTAAAGCTCCTGTCTATGTTAATTGTAATTATAAACATATCAAAATATAGAGAGGTCTTGCTATGAAGAAGGAAGCAAACAAACAAGGTGTATTGCAAAATGTAGCTGTATCAGGTCAGAAAGCTTGAGAACAAACATCAGAAATAATCCCATACATCAGTGAAAATAAAGAAAAGAAAAGAAAAACGAAGTGAACTATACTTTTTCTTTGTAGAAGATAATTATTAAACAAATATTTACTGTCCATAGTATCAAATATTTAATGGGACTTGTAAATCCATAAATAGAGCCGGGCGGTGGTGGTGCACGCCTTTACTCCCAGCACTCGGGAGGCGGAGGCAGGCTGATCTCTGTGAGTTCTAGGCCAGCCTGGTCTACAAG
>NC_022021.1:35416081-35417402 GCF_000317375.1 Microtus ochrogaster | reverse complement strand
ATTTCTTTTGTTACCAATTTTATTTCTTAATACAATGAAAATAATTTAAGCCTTTAAATTATAAAGCTAAAGACAATCTCCAATCTAATTTTTACACATTTCAAAATTTTTGTGAAATTATTTGTTTTATTTTCTTTGTTCTTCTTTTGGAGACCATAGGAAACAGACCAAGTGTATTTAGGTTTGGTTAAATATGTGGATTATTGAAATGACACATGCCTGTATAGACCCTTTAACAAGTAATGCTCACCTGTTCTCTTCCATACTCCTCCACAATAATTAACTTGCAAATCAATGGGACAAATACTCTTTTTTCTGAGCATTTATTTTTGGGGAATCAAAAGGGAGCAAGATGATTTCATACAGTGCAGTGTGAACAAAAACAGTCTTTTAATTAGATGTGGGAATAGTAAGTCTTCATATGTTAGACTTAAGTTTTGTTTTTTTTTCTCCTTTGAATTCCAATGAGATTGAAAATTCAGTATGCTGTTCAAATATTAAGGCAGGATCCCAAGAAAAGTGTCTGTAAACAAGCCATAATCTTTCCATAGGATGATTAAAATAGACTTAGCAGATTGCCAGCAAGTCGTTTGTATTAAAAGTTAATCCTCATGGCAAATGGAGGCCATATGCCTTTGGGCCATATATCACAAACCCAGTAAGAGACAAGAAGGAAATTAAAACTAGCTAGTCCAAATAAAGATTACTAATTGTAAGTGATTTTCCCAACAGGCTACTTAGGGGTACTTGTTGAATTCATTGACTCTGAGCATTTTAAAGATGGCCTAAATTGTTTCAGCAAAGAATGAGAATTTGCGTTAGTTTCAAAACTAACTACCAAGGAATGCTAGGTTGGATAGGTCTTTTAGAATATAAATTGGGCCATATTTAGGATTTATAAAAGATATATTATTTGAAAAAATAATCTATTTTGAATAAATGGAAAAGTACAAATTTTTACACTAAACATCAAAATATTTGGTAGAGGAGTATTCTCTTTTTATTTTATTTATTTTTATGTTTATGTGTATGAGAGTTTTGCATGTATATTTTTATTTGTCTGATTTCCTGGGAAGGCAGGAAAGAGCATTCGAAGTCCTGGGACTGGAGTTACCGACAGTGACAAGCCACTGTATGAGTTCTGAGGATCAAACCTGCCCCCCTCCCCAGACCCAAAAGGAGTCCATGTCCTCTACCCATGAGCCATTCTTCCTTTGTTTTAAATGGAAATAAAGACTGAACACATGGTACTAATGTATTTAGGTCTCTCTCTCTCTCTCTCTCTCTCTCTCTCTCTCTCTCTCTCTCTCTCTCTCTCTCT
>NC_022021.1:35372516-35415901 GCF_000317375.1 Microtus ochrogaster | reverse complement strand
AATAAAAAAGAAGTAATGCTACAAGAATTTAAAGTACACAAAATTATATATAGTTCTGATCAAATTTTCTAGTTATCAATATTGAATAAAATCCATGTACTCATACATTATGTAAGTGCCTTATGATTCAAAAGACTCCTGTCTTTCTATATAAATCTCTTTAACATTATAAGAATGCAAAGTAGGAGAGATGTTAGAATATCAGTTTCTTCAAATAGGTGAGCTACACAAGATCAAACTTCATCCCAAACTCTTGATTCCTCTGCAAACATTAACTATCTCATTAAAAAGCACACAGGCTACACTCTCAGTAAAGAGGTAAACAAGATTTATTTTTGTTAATGGGTGTTTTATTACAATATTATATAAGTAGAGAAAATACTCAAATGATTAATGCTAAATATAAAAATATTTCTTAGATATTTAATCAGTATTATTTCAGCAATATTTCAAGACAATATTCATCTCTTTTTATATAATGTAGCTATTATACATTGATAGAATTAAATGTATTGACACACATAAGAGTAGGAATTTGATATACTAATGAGTGGTGTTTAAAATTGGGACAATCGTAGAACTGTGGGAATTACTGTCTCCGATTGGCTTTTAAAGGCAAACAGATGAAAATACACACAGACAGCAAACATCTGTGACTCTTAACATGTTTCTACAGGTTATTTGATCTTCATTCAGTTGTTAAATTCTTCTGAATTCTGAATTCCTAATTAGCAGATGGATCGCAAATTTCTATTTCTCATATTTATAGAATGAGGCTACTTTGGTGATTCACTGAGACAGTTACGTGGAAGCAGTTTGTCAAATGCAACCGTTCTCAAAGAACTGGTGACACAGATAATCGTCCCCCTTCAGGCAGCAATGCATTCTGCAGGACAGCTAGTCAAAACAACAGAGCAGGTGTTGATTCCTGTGGACTCAAACATCTGCCCTCAGTAAATTATAATCAAAGGAGACATTGCTATATTAACAATTGGAAAGGAGTTGCTTGACTAAGTTTCAAGATATAGCTCTAATTTCGAAAGGACACAATAGCCACGTGTCTGTAAATTTCGTATTAAAATTGTACGACAGCAAACATGGGTTAGTAGATACCTACCTACACCAGACATCTCAGGAACAGTGGCAGTGTACAAATCTTTTGTGAATTTTGGCTCATTGTCATTGATATCATGGATTTTAATGATAAATTCAGATTCCGGCTCCACTTGCCGCCCAGTCTTTCTGTCTATAGCCTTGGCACGAAGAATGTACAGGGATTTTTCTTCTCTGTCTAACTTCTTTGCAGCATGAATGTCTCCTGTATTTTCATCTATAACAAACAGATTGCCAGCCCCATCGCCTGTCAAGATGTATTTTAAATTTCCATCTCCTTTATCTTGGTCAGTGTGAAGCTTCAAAGAGTAGAAAAGAAAAATTCCATAAATATATGGGTGGACATTACAGTGAAAACAATGTGATATGCACTAATTTCTCCCCATATCGTAGTCTGTCAGTCGTGATCTGAATAAGTATCTCATATCAACGAGAAAGCAAACATCTCAGATTTTGTTATTCTTAAAATATTACACAATTATAGTCACCATGATTGGATGAACTTCTACTATAAATAGTACTTAAATTCTTTCAAAACATAGTAGTTAAAATATACTTTTGAGAAGAATAGTACCAAAATGTAAACCTCTATTTACTACAAGAGAGAAAAATATATTCTTCTCCATTTTGTACTTGAAATATCAATGTGAGTTACATTTTAAGCAAATGAACTCAAAAATATGCCATGAGGCACTTATAATTTATTCTGATGATTACTGTAGAATTAATTCTTTACTTTTTAGCTAGTGTTATCCTTTGGTGGCATAAACCTGTGTATGTCTCTATGTTTATGGAATTCAGTCAGAAAGATGAACAACTTTAAATGTTCAATCATTTGCAGTATGACTTTTAAAAAGTGCTTTTCCACTATCACGTTCTCATACATGAGAAAAGATCTTCATTTTAAATTGTATAAACTTCAAGCAATACAAAACAAGTAGTGATATCTTTTTGGCTAAGTCATATCTTAAAGAAAAAAAAAAGATTAGTTCTAACTAATGTTTATTGGGTAAAGATAACTTCTTAGTAAAAGCAATCTCATGGATGAAGTTGAAATTCACCTGTAAAACAATGTCTAAATTCACCTCAGATGAATCCAAGATACCACAATAATGTTGATAGATTAAAAATAGCAATTATGAATATATAGACAATCAACTTCTGAGGATTTAAAATAAATGGACTAAATAATAACACCCTTTCTGAATTGAATGAAACCTTAGTTTAGGCAACAATTTTGGCTAATATGTTAAATAGAAATAATTTTATCTTTCTATATTGGTAGAACATCATGATTTAACAAGTTTTTGGTGTTGAATGATTAAATAAAATATTTTATGAATTGATCCATCAAAATTTATTTTTCTGCAGTGAAAAAATAGAGAAGAGAGTGGATGTGAGATTATATGATATTGGCCCCAGGGTACAATTTCAGTTTGGCAGAGTCATAAGCAGTAATATGCTACATATAATGAGAACAATAAATCTAAATATGGTTTGTTTAAATTGCAAAGGATCACATTTCAAATATAATGGGAGTCTGAACTGGCCCCACCCCTCTATTTTATTTTCCCACATGGACCTTAGTCATTTGTATTTTTGAGGGAAATGTATTTCACCTCCATTTCTAATACTTCAAAATGAATTGTCATATAAAGCACTTCAGTCCTTAATCAAACACTGGTCATATACTAAGAATGAAAAAATATAGAGTCAACAAATGAGTATATTTAAAGGGGTTACACACAGGAGCATCAAAAGATGGTTGCTTAAGAAACACATGTGATTCAAGCACCTACATTACAAAAGCTTATGCCATTATGAGTGACATTTTATCTCTGGAGCTACATGTACACTGCTTCTGTTAATGTAATCTTGGGTAGGAATGTTGTGACTCCTTTTTTTCAGAAGCTTCTCCAACCCTTTAAGTTTCCTTTACCTTTGAGTATTAGGTGCTCTAACCCTTTCTTCGGGAAGGAACATTTCAATGAAGAGGACTCTAAGAAAGACATACATAGATGTAATATACTTGGGAAGGAGATAAAGACAGGTTCTACTGAGTAATTTGGGAGCATGAAGATCATTGGAGAGGGTATAATGGAAGAGGATGGGGGAAGATAAAAATATATAGCTCAATAACAACAATTTTAAAAAAAATATGCAAAGACTTTTATTTATACTTGTGCCAGAGAGAATTCTCAGCACAGCAAGGAATGTCTGGAATCCTTCATTGAATTTCAAACCCCACTCTTAATCACTTTATTCAGGATTGTTTGAGTAACTAAAGTTAAGCATGATCTTAATACTTCATAAGCTGTCAGATTAATTCATAGCTTGTTTATAAGAATGCAATTCGTTTAATTTATTACTATTGGGAATGGTTGTAGATGTTGAATTTTTAATAAAAAATTTTTGGGGAGATTAAAAACTGACACTTAGAGATGGCAACAAATTACTTATTTATTTGATTGTTTGTTTATTTTCTGCCAAATAAGATTCTCCATGTCAACACTCCTCAAAGAGGAGTTTATAGCAAAATATCTCCCCATTCTCTAGCCTCATTAAAAAAATGAGTTCCTTTGTACTCACAGAGCAGGTTGAGGATGGGAGGATGGGAGGAAGTGGGAACAGGGATAGGAATGAAAATTTATAAAAGATAGGTTTTTAAAAATAAGGTAAAAAAGAAGTAAGAAAAATAATAATTAAAAATGTGTGCTGTTTCCACTTCATCCTCCCACCCTCCCATCCTCAACCTGCTCTGTGAGTACACAGGAACTCATTTTTTTTAATGAGGCTAGAGAATGAGGAGATATTTTGCTATAAACTCCTCTTTGAGGAGTGTTGAGATGGAGAATCTTATTTAGCAGAAAATAAACAAACAATCAAATAAATAAGTAATTTGTTTGTAGAACCTTTATCTGGTGATGGATGGAGATAGAGACAGAGACCCACACTGGAACACTGGACTGAGCTCCCAAAGTCCCATGAGGAGCGGAAGGAGGGAGAACGTGAGCAAGGAAGTCAGGGTCACGAGGGGTGCACCCACCCACTGAGACAGTGGAGCTGATCTATTGGGAGCTCACCAAGGCCAACTGGATTGGGACTGAAAAAGCACGAAATAAAACCGGACTATCTGAATATGGCAGACAATGAGGGCTACTGAGAAGCCAAGGACAAGGCACTGGGTTTTGATCCTACTTCATGTTCTGGCTTTGTGGGGGCCTAGCCAGTTTGGATGTTCACCTTCCTAGACCAGGATGGAGGGGGGAGGACCTTGGACTTTCCACAGGGCAGGGAACTCTAACTGCTCTTTGGACTGGAGAGGGAGGGGGAGAGGAGTGGGGGGAGGGGGAGAAGGGTGGGAGGAAGGGGAGGGAAATGGGAGGCTGGGAGGAGGCGGAAACTTTTTTTCTTTTTTTCATTAAAAAAAAATTTTAAAAAAATGTGTGCTGTTTGGCTGAAAATGCATATTGTAACTGAAAGTCAAGAGCAAATGTCTCCTGAAGCCTAAGGTGTTTGGTTAATGAGTTTACACATTCCAAGGAATAGCAGTTAGCATACAGCCTTAAGTTAATAATTGGGAAAGTTCAGTTTTTTTCTGACTTAAAAAAATGTGATTAATGATAATTTGTTGATTATATGACTTTTATATCATGCATAATTTAGATAATTATTATGTATGAACAGGGTTTGATATTTACCCATTCCACAGGGGTATTTTGTTATATTTTCTACTCACACATATTTAACAAGGTTTTGAAATCTGCTTGTCCTGTGTGATGGAGAAGACGATGAATTACAGAACGCTGGGAATTAAGTAGTATATCACAGCTACGCTTAAACAAATTACAACGGTGGCAGATTTGTTTCCACTAGCTCCCTTTTAGACAGTCTTCTGAGTCAGCAAACCCAATTCCTATTAGCAGACTGAAATATGAATTCGAGTGAAATAGAGCAGGAACAACCAATAAAATATTTAAAGAGGTGGTGGTGTAAGCAGTCCAAGAAAGCTCTCAACCCAGCTGCTCGATGACATCCAAATTAGCGATGACAAAAGCCAACACAGACTGTAACTTTTTCACTAATCTATCTTTGTGCCTTAACAGGGACCACTGGATTCTAATATACCAGCAGGTATCAAAGGCTTCTCATTTATTTATTTTATTACAGATTACTCAAAAGGCAATTGCTAAGACTAGTAAAATTTCTAATCACCATATAGCATTTCATATATACTGACAGTATAGATTGTGCCTTGACTAATGAAAGGGAAAACCTTGAATGAGGGAAAGCAATACAGGGAGGGTGGCTATGATTTACCATTCTAAAAACCAGTATTCTGGACATCATTATGAGTCTTCTGTCAATCACATATTCATTGGCAGGTTATTTCTTGTTTCAGTTTTCAAAACCTTAAGGTAAACCATTTTATTATTTCTTGCTTTATGATTTTGTGGCACAAACTCATTTTAGCCTGGCTTAGATCCTCAAGGACTTCTTGATCTTTGATGTGAACCCCAGATGGAAAATATGTTAATATTTGGTCATCAAAATAAACATTTGGAGATTTAAGGCTGTGCAATTAAAGAAATGGTAATTTAAGTGGATAAGAGATATTTATGTAATCATGAAAGTGACATTATCACCATGGAAAGAGAAATGTTTGCATGTCTGTACATTCTGGTAGAATATCTTTTCTCTCAGTAAGGTAAATTTCGCATAATAAAAAGAATGTAAAGTATTCTAATTCTGTACTTTTTTACTTTTGTTTTTAATTGTTTTTAATTTAAAGAAAGGTTAGGGCAAGTTGAATGTGTGTGGCAGAGGAAATGATTAGGAGATGAGGGATGTGAAATCATGACTATAATAATAAATTGTGTAGAAAATTTATTTTCAATTAAAAAAATGAAGACCTGTTTATCTCAATATTCATTAACACATCTATAACAGAATTCTTGCACCTAAGGCTCAGGGAATATGGGAACAGAAGGACCAGATAATTGTAAGAACCAGGAGAACAGGAAGCTTGTTTGTGTCTCCTGTAATGGTCAAAATCATTAGCTGCAAATCTTAGTCAAAATGTTTGGTTGAATATGACCTGAAAAAAAAATGTCAGCAATAGATATCTAACATGGACAGGAGAAGGCATAAGAGGCTAGACCCTACATGAAGAAATACAGGCAACTCAGCAATGCTGACGGCAGGAAAAAAAGGGCACGCTAATTTGTTATATATGGAATGGGCAGCAGTGAAACCATATGCATCTAAGTAACAGTATACAGATCATTTTAGATGTTCTTAATTAAAATTGAAAGAGAAAAAGAATACATGAGAATATGTGGAGGGAGAAAAATAGAAGGGTGAAAAGCTAAAATTATAATTTCAAATGTTAAAATCAAATAAAATATCAACTTTGATGTCACACACACTTCTTGAAGGAATCCTATAAATTATGATTAAAAATAGAGATGTTTCATAGCTCAATCATATTTTCTAAAGCAGATAGGAACTGAGAAATGCATTCCATAATTATCTTGATAGTTTCATGGATATTGTGTACTTCTAGCTGTTTTACATTGCTCTCCAGATTGTATGTTAGAAGCCATTCCTTAAAACTAGTCCTAAAGAGTATCTTTGAACCAAATTCTTAAAAAAAATTACTATTACCAATTATCATTGATCTATAATCTTTTATCTTTTCTTAATTAGATATTGTAATGTAGTAGTGCTGTTCTAAATTCTGTCCCTGTCTCCTCTCTCTTTCTATCTCTCTCTCTCCCTCTCTTTCTCTCTCTCTGTCTCTTTCTCTCTCTGTCTCTGTCTCTCTGTTTCTCTCTCTGGGTCTCTCTCATTATGCTTACATATATTCTCATTATGCTTACATATATTCTGAAAATCTAAGAGTTAAGTCTATAAATTTTTTGTTTTAAAGTAAATCTCACTGAATTAAACCTTATTTCTTGAGAAACAAAAACATCACTTAATGAGTAAACAAAGTTGAATTTTGAAAGGTACAAAGTTGCAAAAAAGCTAACATCAATCAAATAAATACATAACTAGGGATATTTCTCATCAAAATATTTGATATTCTATGCAGTATCAACATAACATATAAGCCCTGCTGTGCTTTCTTTACTGCAGTTTCAGTATCTGCAATATTTATTAAAGCTTGTTTTATAAGTCTGCATTTCTTTCATTTTTTATTGCAAACATTAAAGTTTATATTCAGTAATGCATCAAGTACTCTTCATAAGAAAGCTTACCGAGGCAATAATTTGACTTTTATAGTGACATTATATAATTTGAATCAATTATTACATAGTAAATTTGAATATATGACTATTATTAAATTTACTATACTTCAACAATATTTAAAAATCAAATACAACACATGTGGCTTGTTCTCCATTGCATCTATAATATTTTTCTTTGTATCTTATCATTAATACTGTCTTAATTAATGGCCTCTTTTCAATACATACAAGTATAAGTATAGATTTTTTTATGTTTTTCGAAATCTACATGTACAAAATTAAAGCAGACAATAAATTTGAAAGAACACATGGAAAAATACATGGTATTAAATGTAAGGGTAAAGTGATTGACTATATTATAATTTCAAAAGAATTCTTAAATATCATCTGTAATGTTACACACTGTTCTTGAAAAACAATCAGTAATCATTCTTATTCTTATTTTCTAATTTTTAAAACATCTATATCTAATGCAAATGGCTCTAATTATAAGTTGTATATTAAGGTTGGCACAACTTAGCTTCCATCCTACCCCGTCACTGACTTTTGGATATGATATTTCAGTATGTGCCTTACTAACACATATTTGACAAGTCAACTGCTTAAAACTTTGCAATTGCATAACACCATTCCTGTATGAACATATCTGAGACTGGATTATTTGCAAGGGAAGAGGTTTATTTTGCTTAGAATGCTGGCAGCTGAAGTCATAAATAGGACATTGCTAGCTGCAGTAATTATATTATGTTTGATGATGTCACAGCTAGAGTACAAGCCAAAACAAGATATAAAATGAAAAAAAATGAGTAGATAATTCATTAAAGGCCACCATGTGTTTTTATAGAAATCTCATTGCTTAGGAACAGAAGTCACAGAATACTGTTAACTCTGTCTTATTTTAGCACCCTCAATGACCAAATTTCCTTACACTAAGCTTTTGTTAGTTACTGCAGGTTATGAAATATCTTGCTATTACGATATTGACAATCAAGCTCCAAACATGGGAATTACTGGGAGACTAAAGTGGATCATATTCAATCAATAGCAAAGACTGGTCCTCTCAACTATTGTATGTGCCTTCTCTCATCTTTCCTTTATAACACACTCCGTTCATATATGTTCTACTATATTTTGAGAATTTATCATGTCAAAAATATTTGTTTCTGCCATATTCTTTATTCTGTTTGCAATGCCGATAATTCTACTACATTTTGTACTTTCTTATGCAATGATCACATTTGCCCACCTAGATTCGTACAATGGGATTATTACTTAGGACTCATGATTCTCTTTGTTTTCTAGAAATACAGTAACAAAACCCCAATCTTCAATATATAAGGGAATTCTTAAAATCACATTCTTAAAATATGGCCATGGCTTTAGGTTGTCTTAAATAAACATAAAGACATGCACAAACCAAAAGAATGTCCCACTACTTTGATTGTTTTCACGAACTTCTATTCCTCAAGAATGTTGTGTATATTGTGATGTATGTACTTGTGCAGTGTATGAACTTCTATGTATTAGTGTGTGCACATGTTCATGGATACCTGTCAATAGATCTCAGAGGTTGACTTCCGATGTCCAATTCTATCATTCTCTATGTTTACTTTTTACAGCATGGTCTCTCACTGATTCTTATTTGCCTGTCTCCTCACCCTCTCACACCCTTCACTTGCTAATAGGTGGTGGAAATTAGCATTCCTGAATCTGTGTCCATTTATCTCTAAAAGTCCATTCTTTTTGTCCCAATCATTGCCTGCTAATTAATTCCATAGAATTTTTTAAAAAGAAATAACATTCATTTAAATCTCAAAGAGTTACACTGCCTATGAACATGTTCAAATTATATTGATGAAAGATTTTCTGACTGTATATAAATTTTCTTTATTTCTATAAATATGAAAATCCCAAATACTGTATTACATGCTTACTTTTACTTATAAATAATAATATGATTTGACTATAGAGTTTTAACTCAGTTTAGAATATACTAGGACTCTTCCTTGTTGGTGTTTTTTTGTTTTCCCTATCTTGAAACTGGACCATCAGTCTTTGAACTTTTTGCGCTGCCCTTCTGTGGTGACCATAATGAATAAAATCACTCTGTTTGAAAGAAAGCTAAATAAAATTTATAATTATAGTAATTCAGATAAAATTTTATAGTGTCAGATATCTACTGTGTCATGTAAGTCTTCATAAAATACAATCTGCATAATTTATAATGGACTGTTATGGTCTCAACATAATAAGCAATTATCCACTGTAAGTGAAAACAAAACGTCTCTAAACAAACTTCCTCCACTATTCTGATTTAAATGGTTGTCTGGCTCTATGTAAAGTAATTAAACTTACTCTATGAAATACTTCCAATTACTGTGATGTGTTAATCTTTTAGTTTTAAAAATTCACTGAAATTGAAAAATTGTAAGATGCTTTATTTTACCATGTATTGGTCACCTGTTACTTTTTTAAAATATATTTTCACAATCTTACCCTTAATATAACACAAAGCTTTGAATTAATATGTAAATCAGTATGGAGAACAACCTAACTTTTATTAGGTGATTTTTGTTTGACCTGCTCAAAAATTGTTAAATAATAGACACAAGTATCCACATTAATTTTTTATTTTCCTATAAAAACATGTTAGAGAATTAAGATGCTTCTCTCGTTTGAAGATTATTCAATGATTGTACATTAATCAGAATATCACAATAATCTATACATAAGTTTAGGAACTAAGAAAGTTCTGATATATAAAGCCAAATAATATAACATAATCAGCTTTTCACCACTGATGTGAGCATTTATTACAATATAACAAAAAGTTTCAACTAAGCAATTATTCATTTATATGTCAGTATTAAATATTAAGTTTTTCCACATTTCTTTTTTAATTTTATTTTTTTAATTAGATGGTTTCTGATAATTTCTTATATCATTTAGATTCTGAAAAGTATTTTAACAGTGAGTACCTTCACTATTATAAAATACAACAATTTTGTGTTTAGTTGTCAATTTTTTCTCAGTAATCATGATATTTTATGCATAATCAAAGATTTTGTGCAATCGTCTTGAGGTGTTCTATGAACTTTTCTATTTATTAAAGTCTACTAGAAGAATCACTGCACAGAGTAAAATCTATTTTACCTATCACCATGGGTTTCAGATTTCTCTCTTAAAAATTCCATGCCAATTATCAAATTACTCGGGATTGTGAAAAGACTGGCAAAGAACTACAACTCACTATTGTTGTTAATATCATTATTGACAAGGAAACCAAAATATGTTCATCCATTAGTTGCCAAGAATGCAGTGCTTTATTTCCAATACTGAACAACTGATGTGATAAACTGAAGCACAGAGGGAACCTGCACGATGAGAGTTAGTTCAACAGTTTTAACAACAACAGAGAACTTTCCAGTGTCTTTTTTCTGATTTCATTGGCGGGATCTACATTTAAATATACTCTTTAATAGGAAAATTTCAAAATAGTCATTATTTTTTCTCAAAACTGCAAATCAGGAGATATTTCAAGTGCATATAATTTAACATAACATATATATATACATATATATATGGTTTTATAATGAATGAAATACATCTAGAAATTATTGAACAATGATAATTTGTGAAGTGTTAATTTGTTATTTTATTTTCAAAATGCTATTAATTTAAATATCATTCATTTTTAATATAGTCTTGTAAATTATATGGTACTGATTTCAATTTTTTGAATGCTTAACTTCTTCTCTCCACATAAATAATTAAATTATTGGAATACATATTGTTTTATAGTACAAATAACCTTAGTAATTTTATTGACTGTTTGTCTAATACCTATTTGACTTACAATGCATGCTAAACTCACTTTCCTGAATCTGCACATTCATGCACAACATTCGTATTATTCCACCTGACACATACCTTCCAATAGTCTAGAACTGATGTCATCATGTTAGATCTGTATTCTTCCAGTTATGTCCACTTTCCGGGTGCATTCACCCAAGTAGACTGATTATGAAAACATCTAAAGCAGAGAAGTTATTAGCTATCCCTGCGTCCAGTGAATTAGCAGCCACACCTTTCATTTCATTGCTTTAATTAGACTTTGGAACACATACCTAAATTCCACCTAATTAACATGAAAATAATTATAAAATATGATTTCAAAAATTGACCTTGTCCTGTACATCTCTATAAAAGTATATGATTTATTTTTTTCTCTCATAACTTACATGCCCGACAGTGATTGAAATGTCTGCAAAAGAATACATTAAGAATGGCTGTCGATACTCACATAGAATTCACACTGAATGCCCACAGAAATTTTCATTTCCTCTAACTTTTGTGAGCCAAGGAAGGGGAAAGAATGCTAGCAACAAAAGCATTAGCAAAGCTCCTGACATATTCGAGGCCGCTCTTATCACAATTCACACATTTCTGCTTCCTTTCATCCTTCTGAGTTCATAAATGCTAACTCTGCTCCTTTCAACCTTGTTCTGGCCTTACGCAAAGCTAAAATAGGCGCCTCTATTTCCATCCTTGACCAGAAACTCAGAAAAGAATATGTGTTCTCTCTGATTCAAGCATTACTCACTGTGAACATGGTCGAGATGAAGCATACATTACCAGGAGCAAATGACAAGAGAGGAAATTAGGAATCACTCATTGCTCTTATTATATCTCCTAGAATACAGACAAAGGTTGCAGCCTTGAACATATTTCAAGAGGCAATTTTTACACTCTAGAGCATGTTATCTATAACAATGTATCTCCACCCCCACTCTTTCATTCCAACTTTAAAGAAATATATGTTAAATAGAGCTAGTAATATCTGTTGTGTTCTCAATGCATATAATATAAAGCATAGTAGTCGCAGCCAGAGCACAATGTTTATAATGAATTACTGATGTGATATTATGGATGCAGGTAAATCAAACCTTATAAAGAAAGTACATTATTTACAATGGAGTTTATTTCAGGATATTTACATCTAAAGTTTATTTCTTTAAATTGCATATTGTGGTATTGATATGCACAACTCTTTGGTCTTTTTCTTTTGTGTGGTTTGATTGTGTATGTTTTCACTGTGCTATGAGCACTGTAAAAAACAAAACAAAACAAAAACAAAAAACAAACCAAAACAAGAAATCTAGGGAGATAATTTTTTTTCTTTTCATGCCCTGAATATAAGTACCATTAGATATCATTTGATATAAACAAACACACATACACATGTGCGCATTCACTTCTTATACTCTGAGCTGTGCTAAGATAAAAACTAATTCACTATTGTAGTATATGTACAGTGTGAGTACATAGAGAAAGCACCACCATGTGCTCATAGACTGCAACACTGCATTTAGATACTTTTAATATCAACAGTATTTTACGCTTATGAAACAAAATGGAAGACATATATGAACTTTGTATGTGTGAGAATTTAAGGGTAAACATGGTGCCGTATAGTGAAAACCTCTTTATAGTTTGAGAAGAATGAAAGAGATGGGTAACCAAGCAGTTTCCCATCAAAGGTGTTAGAAGGGAACAAAGCTATGATGCCTTCCAAAGAAGAAAGTCATGAGGCAGTAGAGCAGAAAGCCCATCAGAGAAGGTGAGAAGAAAGTCCAGGTCATCTGCAGCTTTTAGGAATCAGACATACAGCTCCAGACATAATGTTTACTTAGAGATACAACGTATGTCAAGCCACACAGAATTTAGGGATATAATAAGGAGGTCAAGATCAACAACACAGGAGAAACAAAAATAGAGAGACATCAATAATTAATTTATTTTCTCTGGAATTGTATTTTTTTATGTTTGAGTGCATTCTTGTGTGTGTGTGTTCACGTGCACATACACACAGGAGATCAGTCTCTGATATTGCTCACTGACTTCTGTCCATGTTGGTGTTTAGGAGAGTTTCTAATGACCCAGAGAAAAGTAATTTAGTTAGGATGGTTGACACACCTATCTATGACTATCTAGTACTACATGCAAATTCAATTGCAGCTGCCTCTTTAATAATGTTTCTTGGGGATAATGTTCTTTCTAAAGGAAATCTCATTATCAACAATGTTGTCTTAGCCATATTTCTATACAGTATTTTATTGTGTGATGTTCAGTAACCATTTAAGATGACAGCAAAATAATGCTTCTCTGGACTCAGAAGATAATGCTAAACATTAAAGAAAAGTATCCTGCTCTTCCACTTTATTTGAAGAAGGGGACCACAGTTACTAAATGCAGTTGCAGTGAGACTCTTAATTTTAAGATGCATCCCTGGACAATGGTATCAGCTAAATCAGATCTTTGTCTAATTTTAAGGTAATAACTGAACCCTAATTATTAATGGGCTTTTAAAATTTATTGCTAAGGCTTTGAAATGCATTTCCTTTCAGTTTTCAGGAGTTTTAAAATAATTGTCAAATGTTCTTGGCCTCGGGACTTCAATTATAGATACAATTGGAATACCTGATCTAAAAAACAGTTTAATCATGTAAATATATTGAAAGTACTTGAGTTCAAAGTACCATCATTTTCTTTAGTGATTTGCCTTTTTTATGCTCCCATACTCAGTTATATTTTCTTTTACACACTATTATATAAAGTATTCTTCATTAGAAGAATAAGCCATATTAATAACTAATACAGAGTTGGCATTATGAATTTAATCACAAGCATTTACTTATATAATGTTGTCCATTAATACTACCCCTTCCAGTTGTAAAGCTTTCAAATTATTTCAACCAGAAAGAACACTACTCCTCAAGTTTCTATGAGAGCATGTGTTAACAACTATTTCTTAGAATGGATTCTTTCCTTTTGTGCTGATCCTTAGTTTTTGGCTTTAATATGTGAGTGGATGTGAGGGTTTTAAACAGTGTTTCCAATAAATTTTTGCCTGTTTAAACAAAGCTAAAATACCAGAAATCAGAATGCAGTATTGGAGTTAACATGCTTCAGGTTTTGTTTCTTTGTAATTTGGAGACCAGTTTTCATAGCAAAAGTTACTCTAGTGCTAACTATGTAACCATGCCTGAAAGGGACTGTGCAAGATTTATGTTTCTTCATCCTGAATGCTGGAGTTACATGGTTGTGCCTCCAAGTGCTGTGATTCCTTTGTTTGCTTTAGTTTTTTTCTTCCTTCCTTTCTTCCTTCCTTCCTTCCTTCCTTCCTTCCTTCCTTCCTTCCTTCCTTCCTTCCTTTCTTCCTTTCTTCCTTTCTTCCTTTTTTGTTTGTTCCATTTTTAAGTTTAGTTCAGGCAGTGGTAAACTCATTATCCTCCTACCTCAACCTCTTCCCCTGGTTTAATCTGAGGCACAATACGTTGTGATGACATTACGCTGAATATCTTACACAGTACTTTTCAAAACATTTTCTCTGTCATTCTCTCTGTCACCTTGATAAGATCATAACTGAATGTGAAGAAAGTTCCATCTTTAGTGGAACCCAGTGATGAGTTTCTACTTTGGGAAATAAGCAAGACTTGATCACATTTTATGTTCCCACTTTTCCTCCTATATTGCAAAGATGCAAGAAATCATCTTACCCTTTAGGAGGATGTCTGCCTCTTCATTTTCGACAGTGATTGACTTTACTCATATAACTACTGACTATTGAAACCACTTTAATTCTTTTGTGTCACAAGTGATCTGCAGTTTTATTTTTTCCTCGTGTAGGAGGGAGTATTTCACAAAGAGCAAGCATAGATGAAGCGAGTACAGATGGTACATAGACGTTTACTCTATGTAAAAATGAAAAGGATGCTCAGCGCATTTCTACTAGTGACTGAACCTACAGTGCAACACTGTGGGAAAGCACATGAGCAGCAAGACACTGTAAGACCTGTGAACATTTGCAAGCACCCTAAATCATTGCTTGTAAAATGAAGCATTTTGCACCCTTTCTCTGATGTTCTCTGCTTGCAAATGTAAATGAACGCCTTATTAAATGGGATACAAAATTAGCTTTACAGCTGGAAGGGATAGTATTAATGGACAACATTATATAAGTAAATGCTTGTGATTAAATTCATAATACCAACTCTGTATTATTTATTAAATGTATTATTTATATATTTGTATTATTTGTATAATTTAAATAAGTATTAATAAAATATTTGCTTATTTCAAAAAATTGATGCTAGGAAAAAAACCAAATTCCCTTGGAACACAGGTAGATATAAAGAAAAATTAAATCCACATATATTTATTTTGTCTATTCCATACCTATTTCTCATATAATGTGAGGAATATCATATAATAATGAAAATGTTGTCCTCGAACATTTGCTTGTTTTAAACATTAATCCTAAATTATGGAGATTATGATTAGCAAGCAATCTGAAAAGGAAATCTACAGGAGAGGTTTCAAACTTATGCTGTATTATTCTTAGTGTTCTTTACAAAAGATGTGAAGAATTAAAAATAGCAGATATAAATTCATTTTTAATATATAAAGTAATTTACATGAAATATTCAACAAAATTATACCTAAGTGATGATGCTAATTGCATTCTAGCTATGTTGACCTCTACTTATAATGTTGATATCAAAAAGGAAAATTTTCTATAAAAATATGAGAATTATTATATGTATTCTCTGAAGCATATTTATATCACTAATTCCACTCCATAAAACATAATTTTAAGAATTCACAGGGTAATTCAATGCTCATTTGCAGTAAAAAATAAATTTCAATAGGAAAAAACTGCATCAGTGATGTTCCACATAATACAAAACTCTTCTGCTCCAGTGGCAATATGCTATTAACAGGTTATTGGGTTCCAAGTAGAATGAACACAAAACCAATGTGCATATCAAGGTCAGATTGTTCAAAAGAATATTTTTGGACAGTACTTATGAGCAGCTATAGAACTATGGACAGCAACAATAAGCATCAGATTAACTTATTATTATTAGCATAGAGTCAATAGTAATATGCAGAGGTAATTAAAAACTCTAATGAGAAAAGAAAACTATCACATCAAGGTATGTTGAACTATTACTTAAATTGAAAGTGAAATAAAAGTGTTTTCAGATAATCAAAACCAAATAAACATCATGAGTGTATGGATAAAATTATATCAAGTATATGCCAAAGATTTATAGACTTCAAAAAAAGCATAAATCAATAAAACATATTAATATTTAAAAATATAACACTGGATAAGCTGCAAATTTAAAACATTGTATCAACATTTCAGACATAAGTAAACTGAAATCCTGAATGCTAAATTATAACAAAGATAAATCATACAAGAATCATTTTCAGACATATGTATGTAAATTAGAATGAGACAAAGTGACTCACGTAGTAAGATATTTCTAGATGAACTATGTTTGATACTAGGCCTGCTCTGGTCGAAATGGCAATAATCAGTTTGCTAAAGAGTATGTGATGTGGAAATAATAATCTTGAGGTAGTATATATTTCAACTTTGGAGAGAGTACATAGACAGCTACTTAATATGTGCATACATTGGATTCACAAACTTTCATAGAAATTATGTTAACTATTATTTAATTAATGATAAAGACTTTTTAAACACAACAGCAAACAGAGATGTAAATTCCAAATAGCTAAAAAAAGGATAAATAAGTAAATGATTCTTACAAATATCTTATTTCCATTAAACAAATAGAATCAAATTGTATATCCAGAAAGTATAACCATAGAATTTTGAACTACTATAACATACATTTTCTGAGATGGCAGAACATTATGTACTACCCGACAAGTATGGCACACAAATTATTTTCAGGTATATATGAAAAATATACTGAAATAAATTTTGACATGATACTACTAGTACTGCATTGTTGTTATAGGATAAAACCAATGAAATCAAAGTCCTGTAAGAATAATTTTTAAAGAAAAGAATGTGTTGTAAACTATAAAGCTGTCTCATCTGTGTTCAGAATAGCATTATTTGTAATAGTCAGAACCTGGAAACAACCTTGATGCCCCTCAGCCAAAGAAAGGAAAAAAAAAACATGGTACATTTGCAAAATGGAAATGTACATTTAAAAATGTACATTTGTACATTTGCAGTAAAAATAATGACATCTTGAAATTTTTAGGCAAGTGGATAGAAGTAGAAAAAAAAACATCCTGAATTAGGCACCCAGACCCAGTATGACAAACACAGTATGTACACACTCAAAAGTGGATATTATATATAAAGTGAGGGATAACCAGACTATAGTCCATGGCCCCAGAGAAGCTAGGTAACAAAGAGAATTCTCAGAGAGACACACATGGTTCCCCTGGGAAAAGAATTAGAAAAGATCTGAGAAAATTGAAAAGGGGAGTGAAAGAGGAGGGTGGAAGGGAAGGTTGAGGAGGAAAGAAAAGGGGGAAGAGAACATGGGGGAACAGGTTGGCCAAAATGGGTGTGGTACAGTAAGGGAGAGCAAGAAAAGAGATATCTTGATTGAAGGCACCATTATGGGTCTAGCAAGAAATCTGACACTAGGGAAATACCCAGGATTTCACAAGGATGACTCCAGCTGAGACCCTAAGCAATAGTGGGGAAGGTGCTTGTACTGACCTTGCTCTGTAATCATATTGATGACTATGTTAATTGTCATCATAGAAACCTCATCGAGCAACTGAAGGAAGCAGATACAGAGATCCACACCTAGCACTGTGCCAAGCTCCCAGAGTTCAGATGAATAGAGGAAAGAGGAATAATATCATCAAAGGGATCATGGCCATAATGGGGCTACATACCCACAGAAACAGCTGTCCTGAGCTAGTGAGAACT
Organism: Microtus ochrogaster; assembly: GCF_000317375.1. Taxonomy (NCBI): domain Eukaryota; kingdom Metazoa; phylum Chordata; class Mammalia; order Rodentia; family Cricetidae; genus Microtus; species Microtus ochrogaster. The sequence goes on along the minus strand of NC_022021.1, from coordinate 35,397,757 downwards.
CACTGAATACTGACTGACATCAGGGGAATCTTCATAAAATAAACTAGGCCCTATGAATGTGAGTGACATTGTGTGGCTGGGGTAGTCTGTGGGACTACTGGCAATAGGACAAGGATTTATCTCTAGTGTTTGAACTGGTTTTGGTGGAGGTCATTCTCTTTGGAGGGACACCTTTCTCAGTGTTGATATGGGGGGAGGCTTGGTCCTGCCTCATAGTGATATAGTGATGTATCAGACTTTGTTGACTCCCCATGGGAAGCCTTAACCTCTCTGAGGGGTGGATGGGGGTGGGTGGATGGAAGGTGGGGAGTAGAAGTGGAGGGAGCTTGAACTGGGATTAGTATGTAAAATGAGAAAAGATTATTTTAAAAAATATTGAGCTAGCATTTTCTCTACTAAGGAAAAGAAAGCATTTCTCATCTTTTGCTAACTTGGTCAACTATTATTCATTCACTAATTTATTCATTATTAATTAATTCATTCATTCTTAAATATGCATCTGTGTCTCTACTTTTAATAAGAAGAAATATTTCTCTGAGTGAAAATTTATTATAATCACATTCTCATAAATGTTAGCTGTGAACTTAATTTAGCATTCAGTACATGTATCTCACTATGTACTTAGCTATTGTGTATCTACTCTGACTTCAGTTACCTCATGAGCTCAATGTAAAGCACGGTGAGAGTTTTTGTAACCTTTTCCTAGCTTCGTTTCCATGGACACCAACACAGCAAACCTGTGATACTTAATACAGGTCAATACGTTTTCCTCTGTGCAGATTACAAAATATTTGCACATGAGAAAATCAAATATTTGTGGCTGTCTCCAGTAAATACCTTTGTTCCAGAAAATACAGAAAGTGCCATCATTCTTAAACAAACAGACATACATCATTCATTTATAAAACAGCACTAATGTTTCATCGGGCAATGCAGGGCTAATTAAACTCCCAGTTTCTTATGTCTCCTTCACCCAGAAATAGCATTTTGGCAGGTAGCTGTCAGAGCCTGGAAGTGAAAATACCATTGAGCTTATTGTAGTCACAAATATCATTTAGGATACAGATGACTTCATCTATTCTCTCCTTTTGCCAAGAGTTAACAATGTTCTGCTAACTGTGTTCAAAGGAATTTTTAGCATTCATTGAATAAGATGCTATGAAGTACAAAAATTCATACCAAAACTTAGTAACAAAATTATAAATAGATATCTACCATATCTAACCATTTCCTACATGGGTAAAAGATTGGTTTATTTTGTAGAAGTTACACACATAGAATCTAGAAACTCTTGTTGTTTAACATTGAGAATTCTCCCTAGCATAAAAATAATATTTGCTATTATTAAACTCTGCATACCAAATGTAAAGTTTCATTACAGAAATGTGTGTGAGAACAGCAAAGAAGGACTATATAATATTTTATGTGATATGTCATGATCAATCTTAAATTTTAATTTTATAAAGCATTAAAATTATAGCATTAATTGATAAAGACTAGATTTAAAAAATTGCTTGAATTTCTGTCAAGTGTGGTGACATAACATTAATCCCAGGACTCAGGGAGAGGAGGAAGGATCTGTAAGCTAGAGGCCAGCTTTCCTACAGCATAAAGTTCGGCTTCTAAAGTAGCCAGGACTACATAATAAGACGATGTCTCAAAAACACAACCAACAAGTAGAAAATCAACAGTGTTAAATAAATAATGTATATACTAATAAAGCAAATATTTGAATTCCCTAACCTTTTTTGTTGTATGATTATACAATACAATTTGAGCTTAGCATTATTTGGAAAATTTCCTAAGCCTTGTTTCCTATAAGAAAATGTCATGTTGTATCATGACTATAACAATGGGGAATGTTGTCCTGTGTCAAACCAGATGTTATTTTCATCCCTCTTTTTGTATATAACTAAATCTAGAGACATAGCTATTTCTGCTGTTTAACTTCTTGTCTTTTTCCTACTTATCCCTTCTTTCATTATCTTTTAACATTTTTAACCATATTGCTAAAGCAATATGTGTAGGATTTATCACCTGCATTCTTTGAAGCAGACGAAGAGAATGTTGGCAAAATATAAATAGTTTAAAAGTCCTAAAGCCAATAGAAGCAGAAGTGTTACTAAAAATTATGTTGAAAATACTGACAGTCTTTTATAACACACTTAATAGTTAAAGCTGTTTTCAGTTACATGTACAACAACAAAAAATTAAAGTTCTTCTATAGGGGTCAAGGACCTAACAAGACCACTCACAGAACAACTAACTTGGGCTCATAGGGGCTCACAGAGATTGAACTGACATCCAGGAAGTCTGCACGGGACAGACTTAGGACTCTTCATATATGTTCTAGTTCTGTAACTTGGCCCTCTTGTCGAGCTGCTCCTATCAGTGGGAGCAAGAGTTGTGTCTGACTCTGTTGCCTGCTGTTAGGAACTTTACCTCCTTCCAGGTTGCCTTGACCAGGGTTACTAGGAAAAGATGTGACTGGTATCACTTCAACCTGATATAGCATGACTGGTTCATATCTCTTGGAGGCCTGCCCTTTCCTGAAGAGAAGCAGTAGAGGAGGTGGTAGATGGGACGAAGGAGAGAGGAAGTGATGGCAGGGACTGGGAAGAGAAAGAAAGGGGAAACTGCCATCTGAATGTTAAATAAAGAAATTAATTAATAAACATGCAAATAAACTTCCTTAAAATTAAACTTAAGGATATATAACAATAGCTGCAAATCTTAATTCAGTATTATTTGATGCATAATTTACTTATAAATAAGTATTAATTTATTATTTTTTCATTTAAGATATGGAGATTGCATTGGAAAGGAAGTAAGTCTAATTCCATGCTATGAGGCATTGTACAACAGAAGTAGTAAAGATGAATGTTCAGTAACAGTGTTGGTAGTTCATGATAGAAGATGGAGCTTTATTTTGAAGGTGATTTTTTTATGCTGTGGTGTAAAACTAGCCTGGGTAAGCTGTCGTGAGTAATTGGTCATAATATTTAATATTTTTCGTATGTGTTCTGAGTTTTAAATGACTGGGTTATGAAGAAAATTCTGGAATAAATGCATTCATAAATCAGAGTATATATGAACAAAATAATGACAATTTAAAACATTTATAAAGCTATTTTATTTGGATTCTGAAAATCACTGTAACTTACAGTGACTGCACCAGGTAAACTTCAGTAAATTTCGGAGTCCATTTCTCTTTCTAATCTCACTTTTCCTTGTTATTTATATTACAAATTATATATCAAATTTCTATAAGCAGAAAGTGAGCTATTGCCCATTACACTATATATTCTTCAGCACACAAATGAGCTTCTGTAAATATGCAGAGGATAAATTTCCATAGTTGAAAATAAATATAAACAAAATTCTCATCAATTTTATATCTGCAACTGTATCCCCTCTGTTATCCAAAACGTTGCTGTAACCAATCAGAAAGTGCACAGTGAAGGTCAAATATTGCTTATGAATACTGTGACTATACTCATGATGATATGAGTAATAGGGTACACAAATAGGTGTGAAAATTATAAAAATTCAACAGCTAAGTCTAGAACAAAGATCTTCTCAAAGTTTGAATAGCGATAACATAGAGGAACTGAGTTAACAATCTCTTCTGACATTTTTCCTTCCTAGAAGAGGACGAAGGTGCCATGTATGAAAACAAATAAATAGAAAATATAAACAAAACAAAAGAAGACAGAAATTTTCAGAAGTGTTTGAGAGGTACAAGATTTGAAAGGCTCTTTCCCAAGAGTTGAGTGAGTCATTCTCTCTCTCTCTCTCTCTCTCTCTCTCTCTCTCTCTCTCTTTCAGTTTTGACTTCTTCGACAAATTGTCATTAATATGTCTGTCTACCCATACAAGTTTTACTAGTTTTTCCTGGTCATATTATCAAGTAAGAAAATATTCCAACAGTTTTAGAATTAACCAAATTTAACAACAATATAATTTAAAATGGAAGAAATGTCAGAATTAGAAATGTCATATGAGTCGTTAATCTTGCAGTTATTTAAGAACATAGGATTCAATCCCAGAAAGCACATAGTTAATTGTGTGGATATGCATTGTACTAATTATTGTTGTTCTTATTTGGTTCACCATAAAACCATTTATTCAAAGTCTAATTGAAATCTTAACTTTATTTTGAGGTTCATATGTATTTCTAACTTTATAATTTTATATTATCTGTAAGATAATGTTTTGTTATTTCCTGTAATATCTATTTTGCAAAACTAAGATAAAACTATGAAAATCTCTTTCTCTTAAAACTCACTGGCCCCTTTCCCATTTTAGTGTGTGAGGAAGTTGCCCAGTGATTAATTCACCAGCTTTAATTTACCAATGCAGCGGCTCTGGAAAAAAAAATTGCAGATTTAATTGGGGGAAATGATAGTACTTTAGTCATAAATCTATGTCCATTTTCCATTCAAAGTATAAATTTTTATGGAGTTTAAGCATATAACAATGCTTAAAACTTAGGCTATGATTGGTCTTTGCATATGCTAATAGTTGCTTTTATAAACATCCAGAAAGCAGCTAAATTAATAATAAATAAGATTTGATAAATAAATAATTCTAAAAACTGTTTGAAGGAGCATTTAATATTAAAACATATGAACAATAATTACTCATGCAAGATAAGAGCACTAACAAAGTAAAGAACTCACATATTTTGAGAAGGAAATTAGGTATTTTATATTGTTTTCATATTCCTTGTATTTTCATATTATTTCCAGGAGAAAACTGAAAATTATTGAAAACCAGTTTTGCATTTATAATCTTCCCTGGACAAAAATATGTTTATTATCATCTTCCACATTACCTTTTAGTCTACTGTTTAAGATAAGTAGGCAAAGGGAAAGGAGAGTAGACACAGCTAATGTTTTAAGATGTTCACTGCAACACTTGGAAAAAATGTGTTATTTAGAAATTAATTAATAAACAGTACTTAGGAAACATTTTAATTTAGAGTTAAATCACAAATACAGGCAAAGGGGCTTCAACAGTCATAGGATTATAAGTATCTCCCTTCTCTGTGACCATTTTCCTGCAACTGTGAAACTATCAGGCAGAACCATTTCAGTGGCCTGTGACCCACAGTGAATTCTTTATATATTGACCCCCCACAAAAAAAGAATCACAAAGCAATTTCAAGTCCTTAGACACAAACGTTTGCTTGTTGAACTTGAAATGTCCCAATGATACCTATTAACTAGACTGTGAAAGTGAAGTTAAATGAGGGATATAGAGGGATGCCATATGACTAATCTCAAGAGAAATGGGATGGAAGGAAAGAATCATTAGGTGAACTGCACTGTACAAGAGTGTATGACCTAGGTAGTCATGAAAGAGAGATCGCAAGAAAGAGGAAATAATAGGCTTCAGTTAACAGAGACTGTATTTGAAAAAGTACTTGGCCCACACAAATTGAAACAGAACAAGATTTTGACAATTTCTCAGGATAAATGTCCTTCTGGTTTGAAAGATATGGATATAGTATATTTTTCTATCAGTTATATATTTTATATTCTTTTCTGCCTATTCTAATGTATATTCTGTTTTCAGCGAACCCATTCTCAGTCTCTCAATTTTAATACTTATAGGTCAAGAATAAAGAAAAATAAATATATGGCAAGTGGTTGATTGTCAGAACGTAAAATCATTCATGATGTTACCTCAGGGTCTCATCACACCTGAGAACTGTGCTTATGTTATGAACAATAAGAGGGATCAGGAGAATGCTATAAGGATAAGAAGAAGTTGGCTATGAAAATAAGCAGTAATAAATGTAAAAAGTTGTCATTATATATAAAAATTATAGGAGGTCGTGAACTAAAACAAAGAAAGTGTTAAACAGGGAAAGAAGAAGCAGACAATGAGACAAACTGAAATCTAGGACCCCGAGAGTGAGTTGTATTATCACTCTATTTCCTTTCCTGAAGGCAGGTGGGAAACTGTCAAGGAGGCTGAAATGGACATTACAGTGTACCATCCTAAAGGTAGTATCTTCTCTTTCTTCAGGTTTTTGCTCCATTGTTTACTAGATGGCAGTCAAGCAGGAACCCAGCTCGCTGGATTTAAGAAGCAGAATGTTAAGAAGTTATCTCTCATACAAGTCATTCTATTATAAACTGCATGAACTAGTTACTAAGAAACATTGATAAATTTTATTATATATAATTGCTACATTTTATTTTTAGTCATATGGAACATGAAGCATTCATTCACGATTTATAAATAATAATCTAAGACAGTCATTTGTTTAGCAGATGAAAATCTTTTATATGCAAATAAAAATTTATAAACCTATATATATATATTTATATACACTTATTTTACATCCTGGCAGCAGTTTCCTGTCTCTCCTCACCCCAGGATTCCACCCTACTCCCCCTCTGTTCCAACCCCTCAATCCACTCCTCCTTCATTTCTGTTCAGGAATGAGCAAGTCTCTCATGAGTCTCAACAAAACATGACATATGAAGTTGAAGTAAGACTAAGCACTCAAACCTCCCCCGTTCCCCTATGTATAAGGCTGGTCCAGGCAACCCAGTAAGAGGAGCAGGGTCCCAAAAGCCAGTTTATTCATGATTTTTAAATGTCAATGTTAGTGTTGGTTATATGCATACTAAATAGAATAATATCTAGCTAATAAATAATGAGTCATAACCACAAGTCATGACTATTTTGCTTGTTGCTGCTTATTCCTTCCCTTTCCGTTTTCTTTCCTTGCCTTGCCTTTCCTTGCCTTGCCTTGCCTTGCCTTGCCTTGCCTTTCCATTTCTTTCCTTTCCTTCCCCTCCATTTTCTTTTCTTCTCCTTTCCTTTTCTTCTTTTCTTTCATGGATGGTCTAGCAACATAGTTCAAGTTGACCTTCAATTTGTGATCCTCCTGACTCATCTTTCCCAGTGTTGCAATGGGAGGTGTGGGTCAACCTACCAGATTTCCCATTCTGATACCTATAAAAAAATGTTTATTTATATCATTACATGAATGGTACATTTCATACAAGTCTCTTTGGAAGAATTTGTGGTAACACCATAGGATAATAAAACTCATCAAATATTTTAGGATAATTGTTAGTAATGCCGAGTTGTTGTAAAGGATAATGAGTATCACCTTCAAATTCTGTTTTTTCTAGGAAAAAAAAATCTTACCTTTCCTACATATTGAGTGTCTGTACCTGTGTACTCTTCTAACAAGAAGAACTGATTCCACATCCAGCCACGCTTGGTACGATGGAGCATTTTCCCATCATCTTTTGTCAAATTCGCCATCTTCCTAAGTAAGTGACTGTTAGCCTTTGCTTGTAATGGGCTGTTATCAACTGTATGGAGAATGCAAGTCCAGATGATCAGTGGAAGACAATGGTAAGTCCTCATTATCTTCAACTTCGGAAGGATAAAATTTTAAGGTGTGACCTGTAGAATAAAAACTAGGATGTGTATCTTTTATACTGGAATACTTTTATATACTATTTAAGGTTATAAATATATAAATGTAAGTTTTAAAAAATATATCAAAGAACAGTCTTTAAAATCATAAATATTGATATATACACATAATTGGTAAGATTACATAAATATGTATAAGTACATTGCAAATATATATTTCAAAAATCTTATTTAACATCTTTTTAAGATGATAATATTGAAGTAAAAAATAAGCACAAAAATTTAAACCACTAATAATTCTGCAAACTAAACTTTTAATACAACAGTTATATTATTAATTCTTTAAAGTTGTAAGTATTAATAGTGAAGAAATATCTACATGTCAATGAACACATACACTGCAAATGGCATTATATTTCCTCTTGTCTAACATTTTTCAGAATGTATTCTCCCTCTCCACAGTCTACTATAGAAATTAACTGAATTTAAGCAAGGGAGTATGGAATAAAGTAGTTTTTCACTAATAGTAAAAACCAGATTCCATAAAGACAAAATAGGTTAAAAGTCCTAAATTTAATTAGAGAAAAAGAAACACAAAAGTAGACTTTCTTAACTCTGATTTTTCCTACTGTGAGAATTTTATTTTGACATTAAGTTTGCTGATCAGTCTTTCAGAGAATTTTGAGATATACTGTTCATTTCTAAACAGTGCTTTAATGTAGATGTGCATTTGGTTTTTTTGTTGTTGTTTCTTGTTTGTTTGTTGCTTTTTTTGAATGTAGACATTTGAGTGAGGAAATCTAGTTTTACTGGCTATATCAGATTTTAGAGAATGTGAAAAACACTGTGAAACTGTGTAACTTAAAAACATAAAATAAATTTCTCTCTTTTTCAGTGCAATGAAATCCATGGAAATATTCCAATATACCCTTCAGAACTCAATCTAGCTAATTAGAAAATTGTTGGAGGGCAGAAAAGAGATTGGGTAGGGAGGGTGTCAATGAAATTTATCATGTCATTTCAGTAAGGGATCATGATGCTTCTAGAAATATAATGAAATGAATACAGATTACTAAAATTCTCTTATAAGAATGTGTATGATTAATAGGAACACACACACACAAACACACACTCTTCAGTTTCTATATCCCGTTTCTTTAATTTGACTACTGCAGTGACTTCTTATACTCCTATAACTTTACAAATGCCCCTATGAAATTTCTGAGAAATATTTGAAGTGCATTATGAAATATCACTGAGTTTTATGCAAATTCCTGCTGAAGCTGTATTGGGTATGAACCGTGTGTGAGTGTGTTTCTTTTCCAATAGCAATATACGAGGCTGTACACTTTATGTTGTAGACTGTAAAGTTGAAAGAGATGTTTGGAGATTTGGGTACTTAATTTTACAAATGAGATTTTTATTTAGGGATTAGAATGTGACAGTCTGGCCTGGGTGTTTGCACTATTCCCAAATCCCTGTGCTGATAACCTATATCCACAGCAAATGTTAATTGGGAGATGACTAAGGCAGAGAACAGTCACTCATGGAAAAATCAGTTCCTCGTAAGAGCATGGTGGGAATTGAGTTCTATTAAACTGTAACTTCATGAGAGCACATGGAAGATAGACAGCCCTCAAACTGCACCAGTAAGAGGTCCCTTTGATCTTGCACATATCAGTACCCAACTTAAAAAAAAAATGATTGCTGCCAACTTGTATATTTTGTTGAAGTAGTAGCCAGAATCAAGAATGAGAAGAAAAAAATATTCCATATGTATGTATTTGAAGACTTTATCTAAAATTTGCCCAATTAATAATTTTACCTATATTCCTTCTCTGATCTACACAGATCTTATCTGGTTCATTCAAAAGTCTATTATTTGCATTTTTGATGTGTCTCTATTATATACTTTTTATAAATTTCCAAGTAATTATTTCTAAAGTGTCACATCTCACCTCAAATATCCCTGTTTTATCTCTCATTGTACATTTATGACCTTCTTATGATGAACATAGCATTTACGTTCATTCATTCAGTATGCAGCACAGTGACCACCTTCATTTAGATATAGTGCAGTTTCTATGCATGACGTGAGAAATTTGTAGTTCTCTGTGCCCTGCACACAACTTACCAGGCGCTTATTATTAGAGTCAAACTATCTGGCTAATGGATTAGTGGTTAATACTTTTGCAGCTTATTTTCAACCCTGGGTTACCTATTGAATGCCTATCAGTCTAATGTAAAAAGAATACCAGAGACAGATGCAAAAATTGAAAGTAGAAAGTTTATTGCTTTTGACCAGACAGAGTCAGAGATTATTTTTGTTTCTTAACATCAATCATGAAATTTGTGGTGCTCTCACTGAAGTTCACAGAAGTTTGCATTAAGTGTGATTAAATGTTAACAACACAGCATGTCTACTATAAATTATAGAATGATTTTTTTATAAACTTTGCCACTCACTGATTTAATACCTTTACTTTAGTCAACTCTTGTATTTGTAGATTTGTTTTACATTTAGGAAACATTACTGTAAACCTCTTGTGGCTAATTTAGCACCTGTACATTCTTTGGCTCTGAGATAAAAGTGCACACTTTAAAAGGTTTTCTGCTTTATTTGGTTTTAAAGTTAGCATCTCATGTCCCATGGGGTTTATTAAAAATTCTTCACAACCTTTATTTATTCAATAGCAACAAGCTGATTACTAAATTTTCTACGCCTAATTAGGTCTATCAGCCTTAAATGCTCTGCATTTTAATCTCACTTTTGTTGATAAATAACTACCATCAAATGTATTACAGATTACAGCATTTTAAAGTTTGGTTAAAATTGATTTTGTAATCAAGTGATTCATTTGAACCTTATTAGTTTTAAAAATTGAACATAGTTTGATTATTATATCCTTATTCACTTAATTATACATCAATTCCATTTCATTTCTATTTTAGAATTAAGAAAAGCATGTACTTTGTTGTACTTAAGTTAGAAGCTTATCAGTTAAATGCCTAACTGAAAATGAATATATTTCTGCCTCTAAATACCCATATAATTATAATCAAAATGAATATTTCTAATCTTTATTTTTAACCATGTGTATGAGAGTGCAGCTGCATGTGAGTATACGTCCATTTGAGTTCAGTTGCCCCTGGAGTCCAGAAGAGGGAATTGGAACCACGGGCACTGGAGTTATAAAGCAGTTATGATCACATGATATGGGTGCTATGATCTTATGCAAGAGCAATATACATTCTCAACTACAAAACCATCCATACAGTCTCTTCAGAGAGATCATTTAATACTATTTGTCATGAATGTTTCTAACAAGAAATGCACTTATAACACAAGTGTTTGTGATTAAGTTTGCTACTTTATCATTATGAAATTTCTAGTCAGCAAAGAATTTTGGCAAATATTACAGTTGTAGTCTTAATTGACTCATAATTTATAGTTTTCTCAGTGACATATCTGAGTTCTTGAGAAAGAAAGCTAGACATTACTCATATGTATTACTTTTCTATTGGCATGACAAAACATTATGGCCAAAAGAACATATAAAAGGATTTAATTTGTTATTTTCCATTAGAGAGCATTAGAATCCACGGTGTACATTGTCAGGAGAATGACATTAGAACTGTACATTAGATCATATATCTTGGTCCACAATAACAAGGCTGAGAGAGATAACTGGGAACTATGTTTGTTTGTTTTGTTAATTGTTGTTGTTTTAAATCTCAAACCTGTCACTAATAACATACCACTTCTTATTAGACCTGACCTCCGAATCCTTCTTAAAAGTTTTACAAACTGAATCTGAAATTTTTAAATATATCTACCTGTGTGGGTCATTCTCACTCAAACCATTTCTGGAGCAACGTAGAAACCTCGTACAACGGAAACTCCCTGGAATCCACAAGTTCACCCTAGCAAAAATTCCTAATAACGGGAAATAGGAAGTTTGAACTGGCCATCTTCTCTAACCAAGCAAGGCTTGCTTAGAGGGATTCGAACACCATTCCATCCCCAAAACCTTTGACCTGCCACTTACTCTCCATGCAAGATTTGCTGGGTAAAGTTAGTGCAGGGCTTGTTGCATGGACAGGTCCATCCTGAGACCCATGCCATGGCTGACATTTCCTGGAGGGCCAGGAATAAAGTATGGATATCCCACAAACCTAGAATAGAAACAAAGACTAGCAAGTCTGCCCTCCCCCCAAAATATAAATAAGTCAATGAAATGACTCCTAATAGTATTCTGCTATACTCCTGTACTGGAGCCTAGTGTAATGGATCATGGTCATCAGATATGCTTAACCCAGCTGCTGATGGGAGCAGATGCAGAGATCTATAGTCAAGCATTAGGCAGAGTTTTGGGAATCCTGCTGAAGATGGGAACAAAGGATTGTAGGAACTAGCAGTGGTGATGATGCCAATAGAAAATGTCCCACAGAATCAACTAACCATAGCTTAGAGACTGAAGTGAAAATCAGAAATCCTGTATGGGTTTGACTTAAATTCTCTGAATATATATTATGGTTGTGAATCTTGGTATTCCTGTGGGAATTCTTACAGTGGGCTCAAGGGTCTGTGTCTGATCTTTTGCATGATTTTGGTTTCCTTTTTCTCCTATGGAATTGCCCTGTCTAGGCTTATTATGAGAGGTGTTGCCTAGTCTTATCGTTAACTTGCTGTGCTATGGTTGGTTGATATTTCTGAGACTTGCCCTTTTCTGAGAGGAAAGGAGAAGTGGATATGGGGAAGAAGGGAGGTATGGGTGAAGGGCATGGAGGACAGGAAGGAGAGGAGGAAACTGCAGTTGTGGTGTAATATATGAAAGAGGAATAACTAGAAAAGGAAAAAGAAAATATAGGAGACAAATACAGATATAAAACATTCTGCAAGTGTTAGCAATTAATAAATTTCATATCAGCATGAAGTTTGACCACATCCTAGTAGAAAGGTTGAAACAAAACCAGAAAACTCTTTGCTAGGATGATGAAGAACAACAGGAATTCTTCATTGCTGTTATACCACCCACAACAAAGACGTCCTTTGCAATATTTAAAAGGGATAAAAGATTTATACTCTAGCATAGCAATTGTTTCTATTTATCGTACTTTAAAATATTTTTGCCAAGAAAATACATAGTCAATTTTACATGTTGTTTATTCACATTCATAATTTTAAATATTTATTCACTTTTATTCCATGTGTGTGCATCCGTGCTTGAGTTTGGGTTTATGCATCACATACATACATAAACACACAGCAATCTGCATAGGGTATTCAATTCTGTAGAACTAGAAACACAGGCATTTGTGAATCAATTGACTTGGCTTCTGGAAGTTTAATTTGGGGCTTCTGAAGAGCAATGAACAACCTTAAATACTGAGTCATCTCTCCAGGCCCCCAAATGCCTTTTAGAAAAGGGAACACATACAGAATTTTCTGAACACTCAGGAAGCGGATTATAACCTAATGATAAAAATTAAATGGGGTTTTAAGACACCAAAAAGCTCAAAGAAATGTAAATTCAAATTTCTACATAATTGACTCTCTTATGAGAAGTGTGTGTGTAATGACTCAGGTTATATGGCATTCGGAACTAGGCAAATTTCTGAAGCTTCAAAATATCAAAACTTTCCAGTGGTTGCTAAGAAGGGAAGATGTGAGAAAGGAGGGCGGTGCAGAGAGAGGCAAGTCACATTAGGTTTACTTATGAACACTGTCCTGTATAATAATACAATGGTAGGTCATAAAACTTTCAATTTTCAAAACCTATTACATTTTACAATAGGGGTTTCAGGACTGTATCTTATTACATCCAAATTAAAAGAAAAGAAAATCTTTCAGAGCTGAGGTCTAGAAGGCTAATTCCGAGGGGACTCACAGCCTAACAAAAGAATTGGTCTCTGCTCCAAATGATGAAAGAATTTTAGTGATGAGGGTGGTAAGAGAGAAGATACTCGTGCATCTTTAAAATGGGTGCTGCTTCTGACAGCAATGGAAAAAGAATTGCACAGACACTCTCTGCTGCAGGGAATAAAGACATTCCCCCTGGGGGTGCGTTGACAAAATTCATCATGATGTTTTTATACCCTGCAATTAAACAGTGAAGGAAATTGGTTAAATATTATTTGATAAAATTCAGAGGTAAGAAATCCAGTGTTAATGCAATGTCAAACCAGTGCAAACTCGCTTACTATAATACAGATAAAAAGACTAGCTATTAGAAAATGTAGAGATGTATACATCCTATGGACAAAATACAAATTATTAGATATGTCAAAGAGAAGTCCTAAAATAATATAAACAATCACCAATAAACTGACTTGCAACCCAAAACATGGATTGGAATAAATACCATGATCCAACAAAATAAAACAGAAAATTATCAGTTCTCAGACTAAAGGAAGAAACAGCCATGTGATGAGTTTGAAACAGCTTGTATTGCTGTACAGGAAAGCAGTGTTATAAAACACATACACAAGGGAAGCAAAACTACTATATTAATGTGAGTATAAATGTTATGAATGGATTCCTATTGCCCACACTAAAATAACTTTTACAGCATAATTGGTAATGTTGCATTATACTCTAATAAATAACATAAGAATCATCAACTTTATAATTATAAACATGAGTGATTGATTTAATAATTGTGTAAAGAAATTTAGGGAAAAATATATAGCAAGTAATTTATGTTTATATTTTGCCATTATGAGGAAGAACCAGTATTCAAGTTTCTTAACAATGCGACAGAGCAAGTTTCCTTGCACAACAAGCCAAATAATAATTTGGTGAAATCCATAATACTATACTGGGAAAGTCACCACACCACAGGAGAGTGAGATCATTATCAAGATGTTATAGCATGTACCCTTCAAATAATGTGAAGATAATGCAAGTCTTTCCTTTGTGATGTTCCTCTACCATCTGGCAAGCACAATCCTGCTTTAACTACCATCACATAACTTGGTATGACAGAGTATCCACTAATCAATGGCGTACAGCTCTTCAAAACAGCCAACGTCGCCATTAATAAAGAATGTCCAAGGTACATTCCTTGCAAAGAGGAACTTCGTAAGACAGGAATAGTAAGTAAAATATGGTAGCCTGTACAGAATGCTAGATGAGAAAATTATACAAGACATGATCTATAGAAGTTCTAATAAATCAGGGACTTGATAATAATTTTCAATATCATTTTAAATACATGGAATTGCTGGTTTTTTTTCAGCAGTTAGTAATATAGAAAATGGGTGAAATGTTTTAGACAATTAGACTTAAATTTTCATTTTTTTGTAAAATTGAAACTATATTATAGATTAGTCTGATCTAGGAAAAGAAAGAAATTTTATAATATTAAATTACATGTGAATGAAAGATTTTTTTAATTTTTATGTATTTTTAACAGAGAGAAATTCTCTATTAGGGTGACATTTTAACAGAATCATGGAAGAAGTGAGAAAGGTACCAAAGTTTAAATGTTTAAAAACATCCCCAGGGAGATGAAGCAAACAGAATTTTGTGGTAGGAAACTGGGGAGAAGTGTGTCGTATGGAAAAAGCCTTTGAAGACAAACAGTTGCAGCTAAAGATAAGAGAACGTGGCTAAGGCAGTGAAGCCAAACAGGTAAAGTATTCTGAAATTTTTGAAGTCAGTAAGTTTTCACCTTCATAATTTTCTGTTTCCTTTTCTGTTGTTGTAATTAACTTTCCTGGCAAAAGCAGTTTGAAAAAGAAGGTCTTAGTTTCATCCACAGTTAATGTTCTAGCCCACCATGGCAGGGACACAGAATCATCAGGAACCTAAAGCAACTGGCCACATTGTGTCCACAATCAGAAAGCAGTGAATGAATGGGCTCGGCTTGCTTGCTTTTACACAGTCCAGTATCCTAATCAAATAAGTAGATTTACAAACTGTGGAATGGACTTCTTACATCCATTATCTAAACCAATACCAATAGATGTACCCAGAGGCCATTATTACCTACATAATAACTCACAGCAATCCCCTACTCCTATCCCATTCCAAATCAATCTCCTGTGTTATTCTACAACCGTTCCTCATTGAGAATTATCACTAACCATCTCAATAGTGAACCAAATCA
Source organism: Microtus ochrogaster (assembly GCF_000317375.1). Lineage (NCBI taxonomy): Eukaryota > Metazoa > Chordata > Mammalia > Rodentia > Cricetidae > Microtus > Microtus ochrogaster. The sequence continues at coordinate 35,382,233 of NC_022021.1, read as the reverse complement.
GGTAGAGGCTTTGTTCCATCAATGTGTTGAATAATTCATCATTAAACATGTGGGCATAACTAAAATCATACATTCAATAATAATATAAGTCCAGTTCAAGGGAAGTTGAGAAAACACAGATATTAAAATTCAACTTGAGTTTACAGTATATTATTAGTGAGAAATTATTTCAGATACAATCTAGTATTAGTCTAGTTTTTAAAAAAAATCACTTTCAAGGAAATACTCGGTGTTATCAGGGAAGTAACATAATGGGAATAGCTTGACATAAAGCCATAAGCAAATTGATTATTTGAGTGATTTAGAGAAAAGAATGGAGTCTGTGAGGGTTTTGTTCTTGTTTTGTTTTCAATGTAATTTAACAATGAACATGAATGTCCCTAAAAATTGAAGTCAGCCTAGGCACCAGGGAGAAGAATTAGAAGTAGATTAAATCTTTCTAAGTGGAAAGTTGAAGGACCCATGATAACTCTTTGGAATACATTATTTTACAAAACCATGAGGGATGTGTGGATAGTTATTCTTTTGACAAATGAGAGTGAGATGCTTGCTTTATAGGCATGTTTGGACATCTATGGGAAATTAATTCTAACAGAATCATGTATAGCCACACAGAGGCAATCTATACATCATATCTGAAGAAAATGTTAGTATTAGAAGTCATTTACTCAATGGTATTTCATCTGCTGGGCAAATGTAAGTGGAACTTGCATTTGTGTGTCAAAGTTTTAATCAGCAGAGAAAAGCTATAAATATATTTTCAGTCTGTGATTTCATGTCAGCTTTCTGTGTCAGAAATGAACATCAGAGTCTGTCAGAGGCAAGTTAATGACTGTGCCATATGAGTCATTCTCCCGTATCTGCTTCTCACTGAGTCTCACCAGACAGAAGATGGGGGATGACAGCCACATGACAAGAGTAAGAATCTTCAGAGACTGAAGCATGAGTAGTTGGAGAAGAGCTGTGCTAGGAGGGGGGGGGGGTGATGGTGGAAAACCACTAATTTCAGTAGCTAAGAAAGAAAGAAACCTTTAGAAAAAGAAACGGGTTTTTTTTTTTCTTCGTATCCAGCAAAGTTCAATCCCAATTAAAGATTCTTTCCCCCTGGAAGGGCAGCTAAGGAGGATTGTAGCTATTGCTTTAGACATAAAAGAGTCAGAGTCATCGTACAAGTTATAACCCATAGTTAGAAAAAACTGGGGGTCAGAAGACCAGCACAACTACAGGTTTTCATAGGGGGAGATGGGGGAAAAAAGAAAAACAAAGCAAAGAGCAACAACAAAAATCCAGAGGTTCCAGGAAGACACCCAATACTGGATATGTCAGCAAGCTGGTTTACAATACAATTAGGAAGGCAAAATGCAGTCCAGATACTGGACATGGGAAGTTAAAGTCATCTATCCTCTGATTCTGACAATTGCAATAGCAAGAGGTTATTTTATTTACTTTTAATATATATGTGTGTAAGTATGTATGTATGTATGTTTACATCACCGTGTAGCTCTGTCTGGTCTGGAACGCACTAAATATGTTCATCAGACTGGTCTTAAATTTAGGCAGAGGCCATTTTCAAAGTTCTCTTGCTAACACTGTGGAGTTTCTTTTGTACTCAGACCTGGCTGAGAACAGAGGGCTAGTCCTAAACACCTTTCTCTAAGACTCGGCCTGCAGAAGACCTCTTGGTAGAGCAGATAAAATCTGATTCAGTGGCCCTTGAAACTTTTTATTTTTAGTTTTTAAAGAAATATTATTTATTTTTTAGCTGAAAGTGGATGTTTTTCAATACAATATAGTCTCATTATGGTTTGTCCATCTTCTTCCTATATCTTCCCACCTCCTCTTCCATCCTTTTCCCATTTCTATCTCTTCTTAGCAGACAAAAACGTACCTAATGAATAATAACAAAATAAAGAAAATACAATACGATAAAATAGAAACAAACAAATTGACACACAGGGAGTGCCTTACATAATGGGAAACTGGCCTGTGCCATAGAAAACAATAAGATTTACTGGATCTTCAGAAGAGAGAAATGTGGCATTTTCTGAAAATTGTTGGGTTCCAAGACACAACAATGGACTGCTTATTGATGACCCTTTCCAGCCTACTCAGTCTGAAATCATCTCCAGTCACATATATACTGTCTAGGCATCCACAGCACCCACCAATTGCAAGATAACCACCACAAAGAACAACACGGAAAACTAAATAACACGAATGTCCTGCTCTTATTGGGAGATTCCCAAAGAATGGAATGAAATGTAGCTTAAAAACAGTCTTCTCAATGCTCTGGCAAGCGGTGGGATATGAAGAGTGAGCGGCTCTCTCGGGGCACACACGGAAAATGCAGTGTGCACCTGCATAGAGGCAGATTGTCACTTCATGTTCAGAATGATCACACAGATAGTTATGATTCTTTAGACTACAGTGTACTATCCCTCACACTCTCTTGTTTCCTGAGTTGTCCATTTTCAGAAACGATTTTACAAATGGCACAGTGTGGGGTTGGTATAGGGATAAGTTTTCTAAAGCCCTTGTTTTTTCTCATTTCTCTTTTCATTCTCCCTCCACTGGAGCTACTGTGTCTGCTCTCATCTTTTGTTTCTCTCTTCTATTCATGTCCCTTTTCTACTTCTTCTCTATTGTTTTAATGCTAATTAACTGTCTTAATAATCTAATTTTATCTCCATTCCTACATTTATCACCTGTAACACCACCTTAGAGCTATTCAAATTACTTTCATACATAAAGCACTGTTATTGTTCTTTTGTTCTCACAAAAAATAGTTAAGAATTATGTTAATTGGCTATTACTTATTATTTTTGTGCATATGACTCTTTTGAAACACAGTAAATGGTCAACTGTATAAAACATACATGAGAACGAAATCAAAGTATACACCATTTCCAAATCTAGGGAAAAGATAATGGTCACTTTGATGCAGGAGTCATGCAGAATGACAAAGCAAAAGGGACAAAGAATCTCTGCAAATCTGAATATGGGTAAAACAGAGTCCGCTCACACCTGTGCGAGCCCACACTCTCACAAGCACACACACGTAAGAAATATTGAAAACTGAAAGAAAGCAAGACTGGATGAATTTAATAATAGTTTGTTGCAAGGAGCTGCTTGTTCGTCCCGACTGCCCAGAAACAAAACAATCACACAAAAAATGAATTATTTAAATCACCGCTTGACCCATTAGATCTAGCTTCTTATTGGCTAACTTTTACATCTTAATTTAACCCATTTCTATTAATCTGTATATCACCACAAGGTCGTGGCCTACCAGCAAAGTTTCAGCACACGTATCTCCTTTGGCAGAGGCCACATGGCATCCCCTGACTCTGCCCTTTTTTCTCCCAGCATTCAGTCCAGTCTGCCCCGCCTACCTAAGTTCTGCCCCATCAACAGGCCAAGGCAGTTTCTTTATTCATTAATGGTAATCACAGCACACAGATGGACTCCCAATCAATAGTTTATATCTCAACACAAACTCTCAAAACCAGTGTGAAGTGAAACTCTGTATTTCAAGCTCTTAAAGACGGAGTTGTAATACAATGTTATAATAATCAGCAAGCTACCCTTTACACTGAAGAAGTAAATTTGTGAGATGAACACAAGTTAAGGAATTCAAGAACTACTCCAGTATTACAAGATAATGTTAAAGAAAAGAAATATACATAGCATGTCTGATGTTACAGAATCCCAGAGAAACATTTTATCTATTTAGGGTGCAGAAAGTAAAAAACACAATAAAATTCAAAATACTATAGAATCAATAGGCACCATTCAATAATAATACTGAATGTTAATGGTATTTGTTCTCCAATCAAAGGATACAGAGAAGACCATTGAATTACAAAAGAGGATCATTATATTTTACCTCCAACAAATACCTCTAACTTCCAAAGACAATCATTTTCAGAACTGGAAAGAAAAGCTGGAAGAAAAAAGATTATCATACAAACACAACTAGAAATATAGCAGGCATGTCTATGAGTTTCTGATCAAGTAGATTTCAAACTGTCACTTAACACTGATAAGAAAATAAGCCAACCAGCAAAATTCTAACCATATCCTCATCATAAGACCAATTTCCAAAAGCCAGAACTATTTGAAATAGAAATAGATAGACTTCAAAACAATAGCAATGGGTGATTGCAATATTGCATTCTCGCCTACATGTAGATTAAATAGATGCCAACAAAGAATCTTTAGATATAAAATACACTGTGGATTGAGTGGATAAATACTCTCTGCAAAATAGTCTACCTAAACAATGTAGAATGGAACATGTCCATGTTTACTAGACCACAATTCACAATGTTCACGTTAAGGATTAGCCTAGGTGGCAGAGGCAGGCGGATCTCTGTGAGTTCGAGACCAGCCTGGTCTACACTACAAGAGCTAGTTCCAGGATCGGCTCCAAAACCACAGAGAAACCCTGTCTCGAAAAACCAAAAAAAAAAAAAAAAAAGGATTAGCCTAGGTAAAATCAACAGAAGGACAGATAAATAAAATCTGGTGTTGTAGAATATTATTTTAACTGGGCAAAGATGTGTTACATTTGTTTATGCTGTGGAGTATTTAACTGTCTGAAGGTGTGTTACATGTGTTTCTACTACCTTTACTTAGGATGTAAATATGTTGCATTTGTTTGTGTTGTATTTGTTAACTATGGAAAGATGTGTTGCATTCACTTTAATTAAGTAAAATTAATCTGCCTAGCAACTAATTGACAGGAAGTAAAAGGGAGGAGCTTAGAATGGCTTGATTTTTTTGTTTGTTTGTTTGTTTGTTTTGAGTTGCAGGCAGTCTGAAAGGAAGTGGTTCCAGGATGCTAGCAATTAGAGAAAGTGAGCCAGTACTCTCTACTCTCTCTGCTCACAGATTTATACCCTAACCCTTTCACCCTAGCCTGTAAATCCCTAGTCTTGGTAGAAAGAGAGAGATTTGGTTAGAACTAACATTAGTGGAAGAAACCATTGTCTGGGGGAACAGAATTCCCCCCAGGCTATTGTCTTGGCAGCCAGGCTATGAGTAGTTTAAATGCTGCTAATGAAAGGAAAGTAAAACAGCAATTAACCACATGCACATAGCTGGTTTTTATAAGAAGAAAAGAATGAAGTTATGTTGCTTTGCCAAGAAAGAAAGAAAGAAGCAAAGAAAGAAAGAGAGAAATAGAAAAAGGAATGAATACAATTGAAGGTTGTCCAATTAGACATAGAAAGAAACATATTTCCTATTTTATCTCATTTGTTGATACTAAATTCCATATGTGTATGTGCACACACACACACACACACACACACACACACACACACACATAAACTTATAGTTGACATTAAAAAGGGCTTGAAATTTTAAACGAGAATTGCTCTTTCCACACGCAATAAACAGCAGAATCTCAGGGGTCTAGTAATCATGATAAATACTTTGTCCTCCAAAAGGGAAGTGAAACACAGCATAACCACGAGAACCCATGCTTTTCTTTTCTTTTCTCTTCTTTTTCTATATAACATCAATAAACACGACAACTTTGATGGGGGAAAACCCATGAGTACTCAACCTCAAACAAAAAACTATAGGCAACTGAATTAAGATGAAAGGAAAAAAGGTAGTTTATACTTTGCCAAATGGCCAGTTCCGAAAACATAAGTAGAAGCAATATTACATAGACTCAAAATGTTATATTTAGGAATATCCATGTTTATACACATATGCACGCAATAATAATGAATGAAAAAATAAGTGAATAAGTATTAAGCAGAATTGGAGACTGGAGCAGGAGGGCTCGCTTGTTTGTCCCAGCAGCCCCGCTAGCTTAGCCCAGAAATAACCTCACAGAAACTGTATTAATTAAATCACTGCTTGGCCCATTATCTCTAGCTTCTTAGTGGCTAACTCTTTCATTTAGTTTAACCCATTTTTATTAATCTGCATATCATCACAAGGTTGTGGCCTATCAACACAGTTTTGAGATGTCTGACTTTGGTAGCAGCTCCATAGCATCTTCCTGACTCTGCCCTTCTTTCTCTCAGCATTTAGTCCTGTTTTTCCCTGACTACCTAAGTTCTGCCCTATCAACAGGCCAAGGCAGTTTCCTTATTCATTAATGGTAATCATAGCACAAAGAGGGGACTCACACATTAGGAAAGCATGGAGCAATTTATGGGAGGACTTGGAAGTGCAAAAAGAGAAATCATGTCTTCACATTTTAGTCTCAAAAAAAGTTAGCTTATTTTAATGACACATAAAAATGTAGAGTTTGTATGAATTTAAGTACCATTATTTAGTATTCCCAGTACATGTTACATATTGTTATATTCTTTATGTTAAACAATTCTGTGTACACAAACATATTCATGGTGAAAAGATGCTATATGCACTTTTATACTTTGTAAAAATTTGCAGAATGTGATTACTACCAATCAATTTGTGTGTAATAATGCACAAGAGATTATTCCTATTTAGATATAACTTGTTTATTTATATGTGTGTGTGTTTGTGTGTGTGCACGCACACACACACACATGTTTGGGTATATGACTTGTACACACGTTTACATCATTTTTTTTTATCTTTATGGCCTATTTTATGAACTAGTGTCTCTAAGTACACCTGAAAAGACACTTATCCAGACTCTCTGTACACCAAGTCCCAGGGACCCTCATATCTCGACTTCCACAATGCAGGGATACTACTTGCATGCTACGTTGACTGTATTTTTCATGGATTCTGGAGACTCAAACTCAAATCTTTGTGGTTGCATTTCAAGCTCTTTATTATGTGAGTCATTACCCATATTAATAACTATAATTTGCTAACCAGTGATCAAACTATGCCTAACTTTCCCATGGCTACAGTAATTTTGAACTTTTGTGACTCCATTAAAGGAATTTCTGACCCAGGAGACAACATTTAACCCATGGATTGAGTTTCCTGAGATGGGACTCCCTGTTATTTGTTGTCTGTGTTTCTTGAAGTTTTGCAAATAATCTCTATTCATTCACTTATTGCACTTACCTGAAGGCAGAGGATGGAAAGCCCACATCGTTTGAGAGCTTTAATGTTCCCTTTGAGAGCTCATTAACTGCAAATGTTGTTGTTTCAGAATATTTTCAACCTCAAGGAGATTCACTATTCTGGTTTATTTTGAAAGGGAACTCTCTTAAAACTCCAAAGATTCTCCTTTGGTCACCTGTCAATTTTATGTGCCAGGAGGCAACACAGATATGTGATCCGTTAACATATACTTAAGTTTTCTATATATTTTTTTATACTCTCAGTCTTCAGTCATTGATAGTTCTGCTTAATTATGTGTTCTGGAAACTTACTTTACTTTATTGGAATATCCATAATTTTAGTATGAGAAAAAAATTGTAGTTAAAAGTACTTAATGTGCATGAATCTACTTATATAATATATAGAGAAATAGAACTTCCTGTTCTTTACTGTAGGACTTTAAAGAATTTTGCACAAACATATTCCACCTTTTCCTTCAGAAACACAATTAGAATATTGTTTTATGAACATGACACTCTAGATTCTGCCCATGAGTAAATCATTTGTCCTTCTGATAAGGGAAATTAAACAACTACACACAAAGCTGTTCTCCTTTCTATCTTTCAATAAAAGTGTCAGAAAGTAGTGCCTCATTCGCAGATTCTCTTTCATATTCCTGATCATTCTTTTACATTTTATCAAGACAACAATAAGGTTTTAAAATCTAAATTAATGAATTATATGCTTATAAAATATCAAAAAGTTTAAAACTCAACCTGCTTTTAGATACATTTCCATATTCACTACACCCAAAATTTGTCTTCTGAGCCAGAGTTTTATAAATAGAGAGACCTACAAAACTTAGATGTTTGTCCTTCATGTTCTGTCCAGGATATTTTCAAAGGTAGAATGCCATGCAAGTAACTGATTCCAAGCATTTATACTCTCTTTTATTTTTTTCATATTTTTAATGTGTGTTTCTGTGATGTGTATGTATACTGCACATGTCCATGTTTGTGGATATAAATGTATGGATATGGATGTGTGTGTGTGTGTGTGTGTGTGTGCGTGTGTGTGTGTGTCATAGCACATGTGTAGAGGTCAAAACGCAGCCTTAAGTGTTGTTTCTTGCTTTTCAAATTGCTTTAAGACTTGGTTTCCTGTTGCTCATTGCTACATAAAACAATGCAGTCCCCTTTGAGCTTCTGACAGTTCTCCCATCTACACGTCCCATCCTGTTGTATGCACTCTGGAATGACACATTCAAGCATCTGCATCTTTCTTTACATGGGTGATGGAGATGTACAGCTTCATAGACCACATTTGACAGCAAGCCCATTCATTTGCCGAGCCACCCATCTAGCCATATTCTGTTTTCATTATTTCTTTTACAGTCTATCCTACATCTGAGACATTCCCAGGTCAATCAATAATGTTGAGGTGATAGAAAAATATTAACTGAACAGTGGTGGGCTTGGAGTGGGTGTGGAGGTTGTTTTATTCCACTTTGGGGGTGAGAAAAGGGTTTCTTTCTTTTTAAAAAAATATAGATTTTTTTTGATGATTTCACATCATCCATCCCAATCTCACTCATCTCCCTGTCCCTTCATATTATGATGCTTTTAAAAGAATTTTTTTTCAGTTCATAAGAGCAATGCTTAAAACAAAATCCTTTTTTGTTCTTTAATATTATTTACCCAATGTATAGAAAAGTTTAAATCAGGTAATCGATATTAGACTTGCTTAGAGGTTATGGGAAATTTTATTATAATGAATCTGAGGTTTTTAAAAAAAGTGTTTTCTCACCCAGATCTCACAATTTTCAAGGGAAGACTTGGGAACATGGAGAATTTCTGGCTCATTAACACTCGACTCAGAAGAGACATACTCACTTGCACTCACCCCAGAGGACAAAGAATACACCATGAGTATTCACAATCCTGTCTTGTAATATTTTCAGATAACATTTTTATGTAGTGCTGGGTTTTTTAAACCAAGTCTTTCTGTGTGAGCTGTGTTACCACTGTCTCAACTTTTTAAGATTAAAGTAAGCAAAAGTATTTTCTCAATAGTTCTGGAAACTGATCCAAGAACATGTGAATTGTATTCCCAAAGATCACAATTCAGGCCAACTTTGATACCTGTGCTTCTGACGTTACTTGAAAGTAAAATATTTATAACATAATCCTATTGAAGTGAGGTGACTTTCCATTGAAAAGAGACCTACTGCAATGTTACTGGTCTTTTTGAAAGTGGACCCACACAAAAGAAGGAGTAATTGTGTGAAAGTAAGACAGAGAATCTACCATGGGGCAAATAACCAGAAACTAAATATAGCAAAGATCTACATTTTGTCAATAAGGACAGCAAATCCAAAAAATCCTGTAAAACAGACCTTAGTGTTCACTTGTATGAGTGAATAATAGTTTTATTGTTTAAAACCATATAACTCATAAAGCTTTACTAAAGTCATTCCAGGAAGCCAAGAGACTATTAATTAAGTGTCCTTATTTATTGTCCATTGGAATATCCCCTTAATTTTATTAAGGAAAGAGGAGACATGCTTCAGCTAGGAGACAGTATCGGAGTTCACAATATGCTGACAGAACACATTGGTATTGATGGAGGAAGGTCATTGGTTAATTAAATAAAGAAGCTGCTTGCCCTGATAGGTTAAAACATAGGTGGGAGGAGTAAACAGAACAGAAT
>NC_022021.1:35329802-35372154 GCF_000317375.1 Microtus ochrogaster | reverse complement strand
TGGTTACAAATAACTATGTTATTTGGTGAATCAATATGTTTTTATATAAATATTAATTTCTCTGTCGCCTCAGTCTCTTATTCTCTCTTATTTACAAAGCAGAATATTCTTAATCTTAAATACATGAGCTAACAGTTAATTTGTTCATAAATTGAGAAAACTGCTCAGTTAAAGAAAGCTATTTTGAAAGTTAATGTGGCTCTTTTCCAGGACAAATTTCACAAACAGTACAGAAAATTTTCAGATCCATAGATGGCATCTTGAGAAGCATAAAACACATTCTCTAAAATATATTTTAAGAAACAAATGGTTTATCCAATCAAAAAGGGATTCAGCATATTGATTTACACATAATAATATTAATAATTGCATTATGATTTTAAAATAAAATATAACGTGACATGTAAAAGTACTATGTGAGGTAATTCATATTGCTAAAATTGTTAGGATTAATTATAAATAGGTTTCAAATATTTTGTCTCATGGTATTAAGTTATATACACATATATATTATGTAGCTATTAAGATATAATTTGCCTTTTCTTCAGTCTCACACATATGAAAATATCAACAAAATTCCATTTGTGTTCTATAGTTGTATTTTTTAATAAGCCTTAGTAGATCAATAACACATATTTCTTGGCATCAATGTCAATCTTAATGTTACTATAGCAATTGCCATGGAAATATTTTCAAATAGTATGCACATTCCACAGCATAATAATTATCTTATATGCCATTTGGCAATTTCATAATGATGTACATATTATTTAATTGTACATTCTTAATCAACCAATAAATCATGTAGAAAAAATTAGAAAGTAACTTAGACTTGAAAATAGTCTAATTAAATTTGAAAGCAATTATATAAAAACAAAACAATAATAATATCAAAATATCCAATATTTCATAGCAAATCCTTTATTAGGAAACAGGTTAGCCAAATTTCATCTTCTTAATGTCTTAATAGCAACACAAAAATATAAACACAGTGTTTATTTCAGCTGGAAAGATTTTCTGAAAATGAACCAAATCACTGGTGATATAGGGACTGTCCTTATTAAAATCCCAGGGCGAAAAAGAGGAAATCATCAGCAATAGTAGTAATTAAAGTGTTTATTATGACGATAACTAACATTAATTAAGCATTGATAGCCATTAATCTACTAAGCAACACATGGAATGTCACCATCATTCTTTGTTCATATAATTAATTGTAGACTAGAATTCATGATTGTTGTAGCAACTGTGGCACCAAGGTTGAACAGTCTTATCTAGAGAAATGAAACATAAGTAACTGATCCTTAATTTCTCTGTAACTTCAAATGGAAGTGCTATCTTTCTTTCTTAAATAGTCAAAAGTATCTTCTACTTTCATGTACATATTTAAAATGCATTCCTTACTGGAAAACAAATACTTGCTGTATGATGATGCCTAGTACATAAATCACTGTCTGATTCAATAAACATTTAAAAAAAAATTTAATATGCTGAAGTGTATTTTATACCACTTTTTTTCATAAGCTCATTTACTGAATTTTAGTAACCGAACACTGTACATGTAAATGAACATCTAAGTGTATTCATTTGATTTGTATCGATTTTGTAACGCACAAATCAGTATAAACACAGTTAGCTCCTCAAACATTTATCATTTCTTTTACTTCAACCCTATGCAAATCTCTTCCTACCTCCAAGGATTGCACTCTATTACAATTGTGATTCAATATGTGGCTTTCAGCCATAACAAAATACTTAACGTTGGGAATTTACAATGAAAAAAAGACTGATGTAGCTCACAAGCCCAAGATCACATCTATTTCTATTTTTAGACTGTAAATTGTCCTCTTAAGGACGCCTACCAATGGCATAAGAACAATAGAGAACAATAGATGAAAGTTTATGTAATAATAACATGATGTCACAAGAAAAGAATCACATGAAAAATTAGACAATACTAGAAAAATACAATCAATTTTTTTTTGTTTTTCTGTTGGTTTTGTTTTGTGTTATGTGAGCCTTTCTTACTTGAGTATAAACAGAAGTCTACAAGAGAACCACACTCAATAATGACATAATTATTTTGTCTGTGAAAGACCGACAAATAGATGATTGTAGGCCATACTGATTTCAGTGACCTGAGGATGGATTCACCCTGCAGTCTCAGAGGCAGTAAATGGACTTCTGCCATGTCAGACTGGGCAGAGCAACCAGGCAAGGGTGTATTTCCCCTGGCAATGTAGCAACTTAAGTTCATAAGAAGAGCTTAGAATTTAAGAAGCACTTCTGATAGAAAAAAGATTATAGATATGCAATAAAGACAAATTCAGATGGAAGAGATCTCTAAATGAGATACATTGTATTTAAAAATGTATGTAGGCTTGGGAGAGAGAGGATAAAGAGTATAGAGCGTCATAAAGGGAAGTAGTTTAGAAAAAATAAAACAAAGTCTTTAAAGAGACAGAATAGAGATAATCATAGATTATAGGAACTAAGTAACCTATATATATATACTTTAAAGGTATCTTTACTTCAGAATTTGAGTCTAAGGATACGTTGCTTTGGAAAAGAGGTTCTTCTTTTGTTTCCACAGAGGATGAGAACCTGTGCATTTCTTCCAGACTATTCTTGTTTTATGTACCAAGACGCCCTGAAATGTCTTCATGAGCCCCTCCCCCCAAAAAAATACTTCACTCAAGAAAAAGCAGGAAGGACTTTGCCACCCAAATTCCTAAATAATATTTATAAATGTTTGTTTACATTTAAAGGGTAATATGTTATAGAGAATTGCATTGGTATGTATCTTGGTTTATTGATATAAATTTAAAGTCAATTTTTTATACTGTATATATGTATTTCTGATCTTGATTAAGGTATTGTGTTTGTCCAGCTCATTTAAAAATGTAATGTGTAATTATGAAATATAGGTTAATAGATAGTCATCTATAATATTCAAGCTAGTTCTCTTAGTTAGATTTTCTAAATGTACAGAGATGTGTTTCAGATGGATAGAGATTCTTCAGTCTTTCAAAGACCACAGAATATGGCATTTAATATGTTTTAAGAATTTAAGAATTTTGATGATAGTGAGACACATCTGCTCATGGCAGAACCAATCTGCTTCAGGAGGAAGATGGGCATCCAAGAGGCTCCTTATGGAGTTAGTTAGAAATTTGGGCAAGAAACTCCTCTTGTCTGGACTGCTTGATGGTATGTTATGTGAACTAGACATGCAGGACCCACAGAGATATGACTTGCAAAAAGGTGAGATGGTCATTTGGGGTTTCTGCTTCATGAAAGAATAGAAACAGTCTGCTAGACATTCTACAGGACGCAGAAAAAAGTGACTGACAAATTGCCAATATAGGTGGAACTGTCTTTGAGTTTTCCTGATTCATGAAAAAGTCTGCTGGATACTATGGTCCTGTAGGCTGAAGATGGATGCCCGAACAGTACAGAAGAACTTTGGGTGACTATCCTGGCAGCAAGGTGTCTCTATCAATTCTAGAAATTTGGAAGTTGTTTACAATGTACTTCCTATTTACTTAGGTAATATTATATCCTCTGGAGACTTTGATGTAGTTGAAGAATAGATAGAAACTAGATATAAATATTGCAACTGTAATTCTTGTTTGATAACTATCATGTTTTATGTAATTTTATTATGCTAAAGTTAAAACCTTCATTTATTTAAATAGAAAATGGGAGGTGATGTGGGATTCCCCTCTGTATGCTGTGAATATCATTGGTTAATAATGAAACTGCCTTAGGCCTGCTCAGAGAATTTAGGTAGGTGTGGAAAACTAAGCTGATTGCTGGGAGAAAGTAGGCAGAATCAGAGAGAAGCAATAGTGCTACTACCACAGACAGACATGCTGAAGATTTACTGATAGGCCATGTCCTCATGGTGATGCACAAATTAATAATTATGGATTAAATTAAGATGTAAGAGTTAGTAAATAAGAAGCTAGAGCTAATGGGCCAAGCAGTGATTTGATTAATATAGTTTCTGTGTGGTTATTTTGGGAGTATGGGCAGCTGGGAAACGAACAAGCAGCCTCCCATTACAATAGCACATCTTGAAGAAAGACAGAAAAGTAAGTCTGATAAATTATATCTGGTAGTTGACCTGATCAAAAAAAGTATCTCCCCAAGCATTTTTAATAAATAAGAGAATGTGAATATAAATTACTGGACAAAAATAGCTGATGATTTTTTAATTCTAATAAAATATAACTTCGTCACCCTTATCCTCATTACAACGGCAGTAGTTTTGCTAAAAGAAACTAGTAGACCTAATGAAGAAAGCTATGCCTTCTTTTCCCAAATATCAAGAAAATAGGAGAACACCATCATCCTATTCAAGCCCCAGACTTTGATGAGGTGTCCCCAAATTGACGGCTGAGTAGTTACTGTAAAATGTTCCAGCTTGTAGCACACATGAACTTATTTAGCAGTTGTGATTGAACAAGACAAAATAAAGTGCACTGGGTACCAAAAGGAAAACCAGCTGTTTCCTTTATCTGGCTATCCCTGGCAATAACATTTTCAAATGTTTTTTCCTCCAAACTCATAATTAGAAATTAGTTTACAAATAATTCTTAATCATTTTGTTACTTCTCAATCAAGTGATAAGCCCTGATTTTTAAAGTATTTCTCAAATGAGCAGTCTCAAGCTAGATAATACAGACATTATGACTTCACATAATAAAAACTTCAGACTTTCTACATTCGGAAGCCTTGCTACGGCCAGAAACTTCTAGTTCACACTTTATTTGAGGATCCTGGTGATCTTTAGAAAAGTAGAACCCTGTCTCGAAAAACCAAAAAAAAGAAAAAGAAAAAAGAAAAGAAAAAAAAAAGAAAAGTAGAACCCTCCAGGTTTGGGGAGAAACCTGGTGCTAGGGAAATTCCTGAGAATCCACATGGATGATGGTAACTAATACTCATAGCAATAGTGGAGAGGGAGCCCGAAATGGCCTTCGTCTGTAATCAAATTTCTGAACACCTCTTCAGAGAGCCTTCATCCTGTAATTGATGGAACCAGATGCAGAGATCCACAACCAGGCACCAGGCTGAGCTCTGGGAATCCAATCAACGAGAGAGAGGAGGGAATATAGGAGCAAGGGAGGTCAAGATCTTAATGGAGAAATCTACAGAGACACCTGAACCAAGCTTGTGGAAACTCATAAACTCTAGACTGACAGCCATTGATTCTTCATGGGGCCGAACTAGGCCCTCAATATATGGAGACAATAGTGAAGCATAGACTATCTGAGGGGCCCCTGGCATTTGGCCCAAGATCTAACCCTAGTACATAAGCTAGTTGATTGTAGCCCGTAATCTAAGAACTATAAATGGGGGGGGGGGGAGAAGGAAACTTTGTCCTACCCTAACATAATGTGTCAGACTTTGTTGACTTCGCTTGGGAGCTCTTACTATTGAGGAGGAGTGGATGATGGTTGGGGCTGAACAAAGGCAGAAGGTGATGGGGGGAGGGGAAAACCTTGAATTGAATGTAAAAGGAAATTTAAAAATAAAACAAGAAAATTGGAACCCTTCCATTTCCAATTATAAATACTCAGATACCTAAAAATAATACCACTGAAATGGTATTCATGCTGTAATGAAATAATGCATTGCTAGTTGAGATCGAGTGATCATATTATTTTAATAAGCTATTTCCTTTCATGTACATTTGCATGTGAGTATATGTGTTTGTTTACAATAAACTGGCTAAATAAGTAATATGAAAGCAACATATTCAATGCAGGAGAGTAACAGCTGAATTGGAACTGCATATGATATATATGTGTGTATATATACATATAGGTATGTACTGGTATAGATTTATAAAATGTATTTTAGATATAGATACTAAAATAAAGAGGTTTATTTTCATAAGAAAGATTACTCAGTAATGCATTTTGCAGAGACTATACCAATTCAAACTAATTTCATAGATTATAAATAGTGTTGTCCCATACAAAAAACTTCTCTTGCTTCACTGTTTTAGTTTTATTCCTTTCTGACTTCAAACACCCCTGAGGATTTTTTAATTAATAGGAATCTGTGAATCTAAAATATTTACATTATATATAGTTATAATTAAAAATATTTTGAGTTATTAAAGTAGAAAAATGATGTGTTTTGTAATAGGGATAATGGACCAAAATTCTGAAAGGCTTAGTATGTTGACTTTGTGAATACTCAACGAGGAGCCATGGAACACAGTTATCATGGAGCTTTTCAACAATTTAAACACGTTATCTTTCACTTTGCATATACCGAACATAAATGGATTTTATTTAAAGGATATTTTAAAATCTATAATTAGTGCTACTACAAAACCCAAAGATATTTTAAAAGAACTGCCATAATTTTGCTATAAGTTTTCTTTGATTTATAATGAGAGTGATCCTTCTGTTAGAGGGAATCTAAGTAGTGGAAACACAGCAAACCTAATCTAAAACCATGCCTCTCTGCAACCCCTTACCTCTCTTGCTCCATCTGTATCTTTCCATGTGGGAAGCCACCTGACATGAATAATGCGTACTTACACAAACAGCAACAGTTTATGCTGCTAAAGAAACTTCATTAGGCATTAGAGCCAAATGATGAAATACATGGAGATAAAATAAATGGCAGTTTGAAATATTTTTCTCTTAGGAAGTTGTCTATAAGCAAATACAAATTTTAAAATATAAGCTGCAGAATCGTGAGCATTAATAAGGATTTCCAGAATTATTTCAGGGTGCTTCTCCATTGTAGTATTCTAAGCACATATTCAGCCAAGCACTTGACACAAAAGCATTTGCAAATGAGTCATAACCTTGTACAGCAATCTTTTCAGAGTATGCTTACTAAGCACACACAGTTAATGTGTTAACAGTGCTACCCAGAACACTCACTTGCCATTATCCTCTGATCTACTGGTAATAGCATCAGTGCAAAACAATTTCTAGCTAATGATTTTGTCAACGTAATCCAATAAGACTTCATCGTCAACATCCTCATCACAGCTGAAGAAGGTAGGAGAAATGACTGAGTACATGAAACACTTTTGAGTGTGTTCTGACATCTAAAGAAAAATTTAGTGATATAACTTGCACTTTAACACTTCCACAGACTTTAATATGGGCAACAACAATGATTTTGAATTATAGGGTTTTTTTTTATTATAAGCCTCCTCAGAGATGAATACTTTGATGTCGCAAAACAACCACTATCACAACAAACTATCTGTAACAGAACACATATATCACTAAGTAAGTCCTATGAATAAAAATTGCTTTCTAAAACAACTGTGAAAGATAGACTGAGGGATTTGGGCCATGAATTCACGGTTATTTTAATGACTTAACAATATTAATTGTTAGGATTTAAGAAAGTTAATATTCAAATAAATAGTTATCTCTTACTATAAATGTGATTGAGAGTTTACCCTATGCCTAGTAGGTAAATATCAAATAACTATCTTATGAAAATTTTAATATTGATCTATTATTCATTCCCAATATTAGTAGTAATAAATGAAACAGAAGGAAATTAATTTGTATTAAGCCTGGAGGGCCACTGAGAAATATGAACAGGCATCCTGTGAAAATGTAACAGGTAAAATTAAGAATTTTAGGAATATTTCTAGAAATTTTAAAGTAATAATTGATTGGGTCACTGGGTTCAGGTTCTGTAAGTGTGAAAAAGGAAAACTAACCTGCAAAGTGTAGTCGTATACCTGTTATTATAAATGAGACCAGAGATATGCAGATGGATAATTTCAGAGATGAAACAGAAATCTATGATGTATATACTCATGGGTTCTCTATCCTCATCCCTGGATCTTCACTTTGTAAGAATACTAGACTCCTTAGTTGTCTAAAGTTTTCAATTAATCACACACATTTTCTTTTAACATTAAAAATAATGTGGCCTTTAACACATTTTACAACTACAGAGAATCCTGCATGATTCAAAGCTGAGCATGTAATATTGACAGTCCCGTTAAATACTATTAATACAATTTTGAAATTGGTCTAGTGCTTAAGTATGTAAGTCAGAAAAAAAATTTGAACTGGGGACTTGTTTTTAATTTTTTCTTTCAATTTTTACTTTATTTTGAGATATAAGTAACCATTACAATTCAATCTAAAATAATTTATATCTTAAAATTATTTACCAAATAAAGGAAAGGCAAAAACTTCACCTGTGTGAAAAGGACAATAAAATTTAGCCTTTCACACATACACAAACATTTATGTTAATATATGGGGGCAAGAGTTTACATATATAGAGATGAATATATGTTTGCAGATATGTGGGCGAGTGTGTACATGTGAATGTATATATGTGCATGCATATGGAGGAGGCCTCAAGATGTCACAGGATGCAGATATATGGGCGAGTGTGTACATGTGAATGTATATATGTGCATGCATGTGGAGGCCTCAGGATGTCACAGGATGTGCTCCTGATCACACCCCCCCCATATGATCAGAGTCTCCCCCTGAACCTAGAGCTCACCCTTATTGGTAGGCTGAGTAGCTAGCTTCTTCCAGGGATTTATGTCTCTGCTTTCAGTGTACTGGATGACAGGTGGTCCTCCTGCCTACCAGCTGTCAGATTGTGAAAGTGTTCATGCAGCAGGCTTTTTTCCAACAGAGTCATCTCCAAAGGCCCTGATTCATACTTTTGAAATTTAAAATAATAGCCAAATTTTATTTTTTGATAATGATGCCCACAACTGCAATGATTTTTTTCACAACGTATACTTATCGCCATTAAATATTAAACATTAACAGTTTAGTGAGAATAGTTCAATTACAAAAAAAATTAAATGTTTAAAACAAAAATGATATTATGATCTTTTGGGAATTGCATGATATCATTGCTAGTATACCACTATATTGTGGTAGTTCTACAGAAGAAAATGCACTTTTTTTTTTTTTTTGGTTTTTCGAGACAGGTTTCTCTGTGGCTTTGGAGCCTGTCCTGGAACTAGCTCTGTAGACCAGGCTGGTCTCGAACTCACAGAGATCCGTCTGCCTCTGCCTCCCGAGTGCTGGGATTAAAGGTGTGTGCCACCTTCACCCGGCAAAAAATGCACTTTTAAAGAATATATACAAGAACATATTTAAGAATTCATTTAGAGTTTTTGCATTTAAATATGCTATCTTCTATGTCATTACAGAAATAAGGATAGTTGGCATTTTAAAATGTGTATTCTACTAATGTATAGTATCTCACAACATAAATACATAACTTTCTTTATTATTGAATTTTTGGGATAAGTGGTAATTAATGAAGTATATATGAAAGCTCAGATACTTAATCTGAAGCCATAGTACTCACAAATACACATAAATTCATTTCAAAGAATAAATATTAAAATATATAAATAATGCATAGACAGCTGTAAAATAAAATGTTTTTTTTATTTTACATAACATTTAGAAGGTAAAACTTAAGCCCAGTGTTTAGGTTGATTCAAGTTTCACTAAAACATTGTTTGTTAATTGTGATAATAGCAAATATTTCTTATACTTTGTGTAATATGTGTAGAAAGAAAAGTGCAAGAAAGCATCTTCTATTGTCATAATGTATTTTGAGCCAACCAATAGAGGGGCTAAAGCAACCTAGCTGTGTAAATCCAGATACTCAAATGTCTTCACAAGTGAATGAATATTGTATTTAGCTTCACATTTAGAGACTCAAATACCCAATTATTATTCCTGAAATATTAATGGACAGTACTTAAATTAAGGTTCTAAAATTTTTTATTCCACTAGCAAGAAATGGCATCTCATGAAAGAGTAATAATCACAATCTCATAAAATGTAAACAAATTACAATCATTGGAAAGAATATGAAGTAAAATTATTCAGAAAACAAAGTCTTACGTAAGGGGTAAGAACATAATTTGTAAATTTAATCAATCACATTATTTCTGTACATTTACAAGAAGTAATATCAGTGAGGTCATTTCTATGATATGTGTGGTTTTAAAAACGCAAAATTTTCCAAACATATAAAACATGGGATAAAAATATTAATACACCATATAAGTAAAGAAAAATGAATTAAAAGGAGATCTTAACACGGGTGCTAAGTTTTTCCCCCAGAGACTCAGTCAATATAAACTTACAGAAAAATAAATCCACTTATAATAAAACTAAATTTTTAGTGCTTTGTTACAAAATGACATCATGCAATTGAATTAATTTAATTAGTGAATAGATTAATTTTCCTCTTTATTAAAGATATCTTTAATTCCAGGAGGAAATCTCAAGGACAGGAGATAATTTGCCTGTAAATAATTAATTTTCACATAAATAGTCCGTGGAGGCAAAATGTTTAATTGACTATCAGGTACTTCAATTGTTTTGTTTCCTGAAGATAATCTGGAAGAAGAAGGATATGGCTACTGTGAGATTTGGAGAAGCTTATCTTCCACATTCTAGTTTCCATTGCTCCCCAAATGCATGAGATAACACAGGGTCAAAAACAGCATCCTGTTTTACCCTGTGGGTCTATTTCATTCACTCAGGACATAAACTTATGCAAAAACAAGCAGTCAAATAAAAATAGGCCAATACTTTAAATAGGAGACTCCATGCAAATTTTTATAGTTATCAACTGTGGGATCATTACTTAATCACTGGAAACTAGAATTGATTAGTTTTAATTGTGCAAATATTAACATTTAACATTAAAATGAGTTTTGACATTTTAGGAAAAAATGAACATTCCCTTTAATAAATTCATTGTATCATTAAATATCTTGACATTCTTATGTAAATTTGATTATATCATAGGAACAAGGAAAATTTTATAGCTCCAGAAACCTATAAAAAAAGCTCAACCAAATAAGTTTATCATGCACATTTAAGTGGTTATTATCAAAACACAATTTAAAATAAATGCTGAAAACTGTATCATTTTAAAATGAGTGATATTTGAATTTTTAAAAAGGTTAGAATAGATAAAAATTTGCTGATAGAATACTCAAGACAGTATGATACTTTCATTAAGAATAATTTAATAATTTTTTTGATCATGTGTTACTGTAACGGAAATCCAAGTCATGTTGGTTTTCTATAAAGCAATGGTGGGAAACGTCGGCTGTCTAGGAGTCAGCAAATCGAAAGAGTGAACCTGGACTTCAGTGAATTACAATATGGAAACCTTCATCTCAGTAGGCCTTTTCGGGGTTTGCTGTGCACGTCTAGTACAGACTATCAGGGGTTTTCAAGCGTTGTTGGAATCTATTTTTCTTGTTTAACATTTTTTCCCCTAGGAAACAGATGTTACGTTAAGAACTAATGGAATATTTAGGATACATTTTACAAACATTTAAATGGATTTTAAACTATGCAATTCTTGAGAAAAATTTGGGTCATTCTACAATGAAGAAATTAAACAACGGAGTGGGGATAGGAAGCGGCTTCTGCTCGGATTTTATTCTCTCACCTTCGACTCTCTTTAATGAGCTACCTTGGAGCTGTAGTACAACTCAGGAACCAGTTAGTTAACAAACATTCCAACAAACAACAGGAAAGCTCTGAGCTAATCAGGCCCTCCTGTTACAAATGGAAGGGTGTTAGCCATCCTATTATCTCAGTAACGTTTTCAAAGAAAGTCTGTCTAATAGCAGTAGTGATTAAAATGGAAGGAATTTGTTCAATTGAATTATTCATGATTAATATTTTCTTGCATTGCATGCATATATAGTTATGAATTAAAATAATTCCATATGAATATACAGAGTCATATTGATACGGTATAATTAATCACATGATCTATTCTAAAGAAACTTTTATTCACTCTTGATGTTTTAGAATGAGGATCATTTCAAGCTATTTGTCATGGTTTTAAGATAAGGCAACTAAATTAAATGCCAGGTTTTTCTTGCTCTAATAATCCTGACTTATTGAATCATTCTTCCTGCTTAAAACTATTCTTCTAATAAAAAAATCTGGTGTTATAGGGCTGACTTCTTTTTTTATTTTAAAATTGCACGTATCATTATAAAACTATAATGTGAACCTATTTTCTTGAATCCAGAAAAGTTATCTTTATGAGTCTTCAGTTATGTTTCACAATATAATAGGGGATGATGTTTTGTCTTTGAAAACAATTTTCTGCAAAATTTTGTCAAATTTTCAAGTGTGCTGTCATGGTTTCTCCCATTCTAAGCATCCGTTATTGATGCTGCAGTATTTAGTAGCCTGAATCATTTTAGAACACACACTATCCTAACAAACAAAGTCTAAGCATAAACTCAGTTATTTAGAGAAGGAATCACATTTAATTTTTTTCCTTCATTTAACAGTCTAGACCAGTGGTTCTCAACCTTCCTAACACTGAAACCCTTTAATACAGTTCCTCATGTGGAGGTGATCCCTAACTACAACATTATTTACATTTATACTTCAAACTAACAGAAGATATCAAAGGGAAATGCTGCAGAATAATTCCTTTGTACACTATGAAAATTTGTCACTGTGACTGGTTGAATGAAAAAGCTGACTGGCCAGCAGACTATGTTAAGCAGGAGAGCCTAACTAGGAGAATACTGGGAGAAAGGGCAAAGCCTTGAGTCACCAGCTAGAAGCAGAGGAGGCAGAAGATGAAATTGGTAATAAAGGCACCACCATGTGGCAGAGCATAAGTAAGGGAAATGGGTTAACTTAAAATATAACAACTAATTAGTATTAAACCTCAGCTATTGATGAACATTTATAATCAACATTGGCTTTTCATTGTTATTTGGGAAGAGGCTGCTGAAACAGGAAAACTCTGCAAACAAGGAAAAGCTAGTGAAAAGTTTGAAAAGCCAAGTGGGGCAGAAAAGGGTAAACAATTAAGGAGAATATGTGTCAGAGGCTGTGAAAGGAGTGGACATTTTCAGAGCCTATCCTGTGAAGTAGGGAATAGCCACAATTATGTATCTCAATTTTCCTTATGGGAACGACAAGAAATATTAAACTGATATTCGAAGTGAAAATTGTATCTATTTGAAAGATAATTTTCAGTAAGAGACATTTGAGAGACTTCTAGAAAAAAAAATCTGTCATTCCATTGTGCTTTGAAGAAAGTCACACCTTATCCAGAGTTCAGCTTTGAGAGGACTAATCTTTTACCAACTTCTGTATTTTAGAGAAAGGCGAGTTTCCTGTATGTTAGCATTATACATAAGGATCTGGATATAGACACAGATCCAGGCACACATATTAGTCCTTAAGTAATTGTCTCTCCTTCTCTTAGCTGAAATGAGCCTTTGATTAAAGGAAGAAATGGAAACCTAATTGTACAATTGTTAGTACATTCACATATTATGCTATCTGTGGAATGACCATTTCTGAATGAAAAAATATTTAGTAAAAAAAATCTAACATTCTATTCACAAAGGATGATCCTTTTAGGTGAGCCACTTATTTGAGGAAAGGATATTAAAAGTATTAATAAATCATGTCTATAAAATGGATAGTACACAGCCACACAGTCAGATTGAATAAGTATTAGGCACTAATCCTTCTTTATAAATTTAATTTGTAATATAATTTGAACACTTCATTTACAAAATATGTCAATATACAGTTTACAAAATTTAGAGATAATCATACCAGCAAATATATTTAAGGCAATTTTATTGAAGGTTATATGTGTATAATTATGATTTCATCTTTTGCTTAAAAGACCAGTAAAATATTCATTAAACAAACCCCCATTAATAGAAAACTTCTTACTTTCAGGTCAAGAATACAATTTATTTTAGTCAAAACAAAACTCAATGAACAAAAGGTTAAAATCATAAAAATGATGAAAAAAAGAGTAAATATTCTGACATTGAAGTTTATGATATGAAACATGGATATTTCCCACCATTAACTTCAATGGCTTTCTTAGCTCACCTGTATCCTCTGGATGCACTTGTTTAAACAATTAACGTAATACACTGTCGTCTAAAATATTTTTAATTAGTTTCCAAGTTGCAGGAACTTACAAAACAAATACTACTGAAATTGAAAGCAAATGTTTTCATCATTTCAATTGTCATCCTAAGATATAATAAAATGTGAAAATGTTGAGATTAATAATATAAAAATCTCTCTTCAACAGAGTTTCAGGAACCATAGGTTTATTCCTAGCTATAAGTTATGGTTCTTCATTTTATTTGTGGATGTTCCAATATAGGTTATCCAGTTCTTATTAAAACTTAATAAAGCATTCCTTATCACTATGTTGATAGTGTTGGATACCTTGTTCCTTCTTAGGATGTCCTAAAATGTGATTGTAATGTTTGAAATTTCACTCTGGAGTTTCATGGAACATCAAAATATTAAAAAGCTATCTAAAATTCATCCTTGAAATATACAGCAAAATTCTCATACCTTTGTCCTTTGACTCTGATATTCTTTGTGTCCTTACTACAAGAAAATAGTGCTTACCAGTATAAATTCTTGATTATTGTATTTTACAAATGAAATAACGTGTGATCAGAATGGAAAATCACCTGCCAAGTAAATGGAACAAAAGTTACAAGACCATTACGAGACTATCAGTAAGTTAAAATTGTTCTCCAATACTTTGTTACTACAGTAACGCATATTAGGAAACACAAAGGAAATTAGAAGCACTATAAAATGTTTTCTGATTTGTTTATTTTTCTCAGATTATAACATAATCCTATGCCTTTCTCTCCACTTGCTACTTCCCCCAAATCTTTCCATGTAACCTTCTTACTGTTTTTCAAAGTCATGGTCCTTTCATTTATTATTGTTACATATGCATATGTGTATGTGTCAAAAATCATATGGAACCATACTGGTAATTAATGACCTAAAACTACCTATGATAAATGTAATTTGGCATAAAAATACATGTATGTAGTTTAAACATAAATTTTCCATTTGAGCCAACAATTCTCCCTCCAAAAGCCAAAAACATCTATTAAAACCCAAAATGTCATAAGAAATGCTCTTTTCACTTCTTGGTCAGAGTTGTACAGGAGACTACCCAAGGACCTGCTAGAAAAGATTCGAAAGCCTCCTCTCTGAGGGTTAATTTCAGGTGCCAAGCAAGTAACAAAAATGAAAAACACAAACAAACAAATAAATAAAACAAACAACAACAACAACAAAAAAAAAAACAAAGTAGAAACGAACAGTCCTATCCAGCTAATAATACTCATGAAACACAACAAAGACTAACATGGCAAATAAAACTAAAAAGGCAGTTTTAGCATCCATATCTTAGTTACAACCAACATCACTCTAATTGGACATAAGACCTGCTCAACAAGAGAGAAACCCTAATTATTTACACAGGATTAGTGTAGTCATGGATTTTGGAGAACCTATGACCACCATTTTATTATATCAGCATAGCACTTAAATGCAGAATACCGAGTTGGGAAGTTCAGTTCCAGTGACTGCATCTACAATAAAACTCCCTCACCCATGACTTGGGATCACTGCAGAAGAGGGTGCAGAAAGATTCTAAGAGCCTGAGAATCAGAGATTGTTGTGAGATTGATCTTTTGGGAATGTTAGAAGCTACACCCATTAACAGGACGGATTAAATGTGAGCTCATCAAGGATAACAACAGTAGACACGCTAATGTGAGTGGTGGAATGCTTTGGAGGCCTAAACCCTACACAAAGAACTTCAAGCAGCAGAGGAATGCTGAGTATGAGAGAAATAGTCTTCCTAAGGGAAGAACACACTAATTGGTTATCCAATATTAAAGCAGTCAACCTAGAAACATGCAGTCAAGTAATGTTATACAAACTGAGCAGACTTGGGATTGTTTTAAATATGCAGATATATAAAACAATGAGAAAATGGCCTACAGATTTTAAAAACAATAACGAAGGGTGAAGCAGGAAACTTCTGGAGGGAGGAAGAATAAAGGGAAATGAATGTTATTATATTAAAACCAGCAATTTAAAGAAAATTTTATAGTAAGAATCACTATTCATATGAGCACATAAAACGAGAGTCAAGTAATCAATGCATTTATTTTCAAAATAAGTAAGTGATCCAAGAATTAATAAGTACAGAAAAAAATATATAACAGGTTTTTTTTCTTTTAATTTGCAACATCTAGCCAATAAGAAATGTCTACCTATAATCACTTTTATTATAACTCTTTTAATATTTGTGAATTATCATACAGTAGAGTATCAACAAAAGTTGAAATGAAGTTTTTAACAGATATTTAAATATTTTTTGTCTGTATTTCTAAATAAGATGACTTACTTTACTTTTAGGGGCAATAAGAGAATGAGAAAACGCTTTCATGAATGCAAGAAAGAAAAACTGAACGACCTGACAGAATACTTTATCTGAGATATGAACACACCCCTAATATAAGAATGTACTTGGTGACCTTACTTTAGCCAGTGCACCTAGCAACTCATCAGCAACCTAAGACCCCTCCTGCCATGTGCCTCATTCATACCTTTCTCTGAACAATGTAGTAAGTTTCTCCTCACACTAGGGCCATTAATTTGAATAACAAATACCAACTATATAAGGACATTAACAATGAATTGTAGGTCTTGCCCCTTCCTGCCCAGGTTTTATACACATGCAACAGTGGAACCTGTATAGGACCAAACTAGGCCTTCTCAATGTGCGTGACACATTGTGTGACTGGAGTGTTCTGTGGGGCCCAGGCAGTAGAACCAGGACTTTTCCGTAGTGCTTGAACTGACTTTTTGAAGCCCATTCTCTTTGGAGGGATACCTTGCTCAGCCTAGATATAAGGGGGAAGGTCTTGGTCCTGCTCCAAAGTGATATGTCAGATTTTGTTGACTCCCCATGGGAAGCCTTACACTCATCTGATGAGTGGGTGGGGTGATGTGGGGGGATGTTGGGGGAAGAGGAAGGAGGGGAGGGAGTGGAAACTGGGGTTGGTATGTAAAATAAGAAAAGATTGTTTTTTTAAAACAGGAATTAATGAAGTGTGATTTTGAGCAAAGAGCCAATAGAAGAACATGTTGCAAATTAATTTCTCCCAATCCATCTCCCTTAAGAGCATTAAGTTTATAAGGGTGACTTTAATTCCTTGATTTACTTTTTTTATATTTAGCTTTATAATTTTTAGTCCATAGGTTGCTGTTTTTTGTATTGGACTTTTTGTCTGCATTTGTTCTTATCACTCGAAGTGGCAAACTTGTTCTGCAATCTCTTCTCATATCCTCTGGCTTGGGTAACTCACCTCCCTCCCAAGCCCTTTTCCAGTCAGGCAGTAAAAGCCGGGGAGGTGGAGAGAGCAAAGGAGTTTCTAAAATTGGTGATGGACCATATTGACAAAATCACATTAGTTCCCGGCATGTAATGAATTCTCATGTTGGAAATGGCACTTCCTGTTAACAATTGAATCATCTCCCAGAATGAAAGCCAAGTTAAAAAGCATAGATGCTTACCCTTAAATGCACCGTGTCTGTGTCTTTGAAGTAAAGGAAGTCAGGGGTGGGAATAATGATAATGGAAAGATACCACACAATTGATATGGAGAGAAAACATCTGTACCCATACACGTGGAGGAAGGAAAGCCCAAGCAATCAGAGGAGAAACTCAAAGAGCATTTCAAAGAACAGTATGCAACTCTGAACTTACTAATGTGTTACTGATATATCTTAATGGTGTGTGTGTGTGTGTGTGTGTGTGTGTGTGTGTGTGTGTGTGTGTGTGTGATGAAACAAATGTTAACACATATAAAATAAGCTGTAATTTTTACATGCTTTCTACACTATTTGTTTTAATTGCTTAAAAATAATTTTTGTAAAATTGATTTTATTTCCTCATAAAGTAAGTAAAGATCTTCTTTCTTACGAATTCTGCCTTAGGTAATCCTTTTATTAAAAAAACAGTACAAAAACTTTTACATGGACAAAAGAAGTTTTAAGGTAAACAACAAAAAACTAGAATTTAATTACAATGACATCACAAATATTCTACACTTGTTGAAAGCAATCTATTCTATAGGTATATGTACATAGAGAGATCACAGATAGATATAGATAAATAGATAGATGATAGATGATAGATACATAGAAATATAGATGATAGCAATAGAAAGATAGAGACATGATAGATATGTAGATCGATATAAACAGATAGGTGAATAGATGAAGAGATGGATAGATAGAGATAGATGATTGATATAGACAAATAGCTGATAGATAAATATAAATAGATAGTAGATAGATACATAGGTAAATGGCAGAGGACAGAAATAGTTAGATACATAGGTATAGATGATAGATGTGTAGATAGATGACAGATGATAGATAGGTAGATATATAGATGATACATATTGATACATATATATATATATACATACATACATATGCACTTAGATACATAGTTAAAATTTCAACTTACCAGTATTATTTCTCAAAGTTAGTTTTCTAAGCTGTATTGTAAGGTGCAATATGTTATTCATACACCATTAGGGAGAGCTGTCTCTCTGAAACTATTACGTGAAAATAATTTTAAACCTAGAATAGGGTTTCCTCAAATTCTGTTTGACTATTTTATCTTTAAATTTTTTTCTAATTTTTGAAAATGAATTTGTAGAGCCAATGAAAGAACATCCAAAACATATATCTGCGACATATTTTTTCCCTCCCTGAACGATTCTGAGTAGAAAGAATGTAATGTTGGACAATGAAGGCATTTTTCTAGATCCATGTGTAAAAAGAGCACGAAGGTCTGTCCATTCATGATGGAACATCTCAGATTGCTGCCTGACACTGGGCACAAGTGCCCTTGTCTGTGTCAGTCCCAGTTAAATTTGTAACTTTGCATCATTCTTATTTTGAGTCCACTATGGAAAGATACATCTTCGTCGCTAGTAATCACTTTTTCTCTGTAGCTCTCAATATTTATTCTTCAATATGAATGCATGTAAACTTGAAGTAGCTGTCTGACATGCAAAAAGTTCAAGAGAATAACATTATAATCAAGCTTTACCTTATTCTTCATCTCCTATAATCATAAGACTTTTCCAATCTTATAAATTTCTCATTTGAATAAAATTATATTACATAGCTGCTATAAGAAATCAGGTTCAACAGATACTGTGAAATCAGAACAGTGAATTTAAAATGTATCATTTATATTTATGTGTTTAATCTCTAGATATAGGATAAATATAGACATAGGTATTACTGATAAAAAATATTTTACCCTACAAATATATAAATGTATACATGTTACTCTGACACTCAAATGCAATTTTTCTTTAATGGTTGATACTAACAAAACCCATGAATATTTATAAGCAACACTTCATTACAGGGATTCACTATTTGCATCTTCTATAGCTCATTACAAAGCAAAATGATGCTGATTTGAAAATATAATAACTCTTCATTGTCAAAAATTACAGCAAAGAGCTGACTTCTGAATAAAATAATGCAAGATAGATGAATACTCTTTTATAAATAATTATCTATATAAGTATGTTAGAGAGTTATTTATTTATTTAATTCCTAAAATGGGGGTTTACTATCGAAAATATAAACTCAAATCTGGATATTTTGAACTGTCATTGAACTGTTTGGAACTCTTGTGTAAGAAAAGGCAATAAGTTCAAAGTCTTATTTAAAAAGTCCTCCAGGGTTAGGGATGCATGTTAAAATAACACAAAACTTTTATTTTAAAATAAAAAGACAGACATATGAATAGAGAGAAATAGATACAGGTGCAGAGGAGGACAAAAATGTTTTAAATTTACCAATTTTGAAACAAATGATCAAGATTTGAAAGAGACAAAATTATCATCTATCCCTTCAAATAGATATTTGTTTTTCAATACATGTTCATTCAATATACTTTTAAAAGAAGATAAGCTGTTACTGTCAAGAAATAATACCACTAAGATAATTATCCTTGGCAATTTTATTACTACTAGTGTATGCATGCTTACACAAAACAAAGCTTTTTCAATGTTTGTACAACATTTTCATTATAAAACTAATCTGTTCTTAAGAATATTATTAATTCCCTCTACTAATAAAAAAATCTCAAGTGTCTTTTGAGATGACCCTGAATTAAATAAAGATGTCAGATAATTAATTGGAAATCCACAGTGTAATATGAAGGCTTTGTACTGACAAATGTAAAATTATTAAGGTATTTTTGCTAAGTCTCTAATATTATATAAATAGGATTTCTGATTTCACTATAATCCATAATTTATGTAATAGCTTCCCCACCCACCATTTGTGTGGGCAAAGAGATTATATTTTGTTCAGTCCTTAAAACTGTGAAGATTAAGTAGAAACAATTATTTCTAGGCACAGCTTTTCAAAGAGCCTAATTCACCCTTTTCACTAAATTACCTAAAACTATGACAACTGACAGTTTAACTTTTTGAGAAATAAAAAACTCTTATGTCAGCTTTCCTATTTTACATGATATATTACCTATAAACACCGGATACAAAGTTAAGTTGCCTTATATGTCATCATATAATAATTATTACAGATTAACATTTATGTACCCATAAAAATAATTATTTTATTTCCTTCAAACTTAGTAAACACATTGAGTTTGTACAAACATGCTCATATAACAGGTAGCAATATGTGCAAATCTATACTCTCACATTAAAAGCAGAGCTGTATATGTAGATGAGCATTTGAAGACACAAAGGCTTTACTTTGTAATTTGAACTAGATGGCTTATCTCCCTTTTAAAATATGATGTGATGTCTTAAAGACTGTTATAATAAAACACATGAATGTGAATATTTGGTGACCCACTTCTGGAACTTACATGAAATTCTACCACATCCCGGATGTGGAGGATAGACACATGCCTGACAATGGAGTCTAGAAAAAAATACCCCTTAAAGAATGACCCTAAATACTGCACTTCTACAAAAGCAGTATATATGGTCATTACTTTGTAAAATTGATGATTATTTTTTTATTTGACAGCAGAAGAGGTGAAACACATGTTTATCACAGTGTGTGGGGGGGAGGGGGCAGAGGGCAAGTTGCATGAATAGCACCTTTACCTCCAATGTATGGGTAATGAGTGCCAAGTTCCAGAAAGAACATCTACAGGCTGAAGTAGTTCCACATTTACATTAGACCAAGGAGTGAATTACCAGTTTTCATTTGCTGTGAGAACATTATGTAACATGCAATGGCCCTCTCTATGCTTAGAACATCGTCCCAAGAACCTTGTTTTTTGGTTAATATGACTTTCCTGAGGTACTGTCAAAAATGGGAAGAAAGGTTCCAACTGTATTAGAAGTTATAACAATCATATAGAGAACCTGTAGGGGCTCTGAATTTTAATATAAATTCTGTGGGATATAGTTCTTTCTTTAAGTGTAGCTAAAGACATATGAATCAAATAAGTGAATCAAATAACAGTGCTTAGTTACTTATATTTCCATTACAAGTTATACGTGTTTGAAGTAAAACAGAAAATACGACAATATTAAGTCACCCATGATTTTCATAAGTGTAGAGCCAGTCTCTAAATTGTATGAGGAGGGATTTTTAACCATATTTATGAAACAGCTTCAAGCTCTGTAACAAAAAGGACCAAGAAATTTCTGATTGAGACAAATAGATGATACGAGAGCACTCATTCATGTATGACTGTTTTGTAAATTGCTGAATTAATAAGATAGAGGTACAAACTGTGAATATTATTCAAATATTGGGCACTTCTACTATTTCACATTTGCTGCTCTAAATGTGAAATAAAATAAAAATAAGCACACCCATAACCACCCCCACACACACACACTAAACAGAAGAACCATGAGACTTTCATTGTTGGTTCTCACCCAATACATAAATTTTCACAAAACAAGTACTTTAATCTTCTACACAATGTCCATGCATTATGTATATGCAGCATAGGGAAATTTAATAGGGGGAAAAAGACATGAAGTTGAGAATTGAGTAAGATGGGAGGATATGGGGGGGTTGGATGAAAATGGAGGCAGAAATGAGTGAAGATACAATCATATTTTTTTATGTATATTCTGAAGAATAAACAAGATTATAGGAAGAATCCAGACTGTGACATTGACACAGGCGTAGGCGTTTTATGACAGCCCTCCTATAGAAAAGCTCCAGAGAATCAATGGAGTCCACCACTTTGCATTTGGATTGTGGCTAGCAGACCTGCTCTGTGAGCGCTAAATTTAGGGAGAAGCACATTAGCTGGTTAGAGTTGCAATGGAAATGCTTAAGAGTGAAAGGAGACTCCCCTCATTGCCCTTGCCATGCTTTAGTGATGAGCATAATAGGGGTTCCGGGAAGAGAACTAAAGTAACTGTGAAAGTCAAATCTCTGTCAGGATGTTCAAAACCACAAAAGAGTTACTGCATTCCATTTGTTCTCTGTCTCTGATCTGACGTCTATTACACATCTGCTTATCATACTTCGAGTAACACCCATCTACATACCATTACCCGGTCCAGCAATATCTATCATGAATCTACTTATCTGTCATCAGTCAACTGCTGCCTACCATCAACTTACCTACTTATGTATCTACATATCTATAGCTATCTAGCTAGCTAACCAAATTTTCATCATTAACATTTTTTACAGATAGCTTACCAGCTTTTGTAGGTAATCAAACCCCTTTCTATATGTAACCCAATACTCATAAAGTTTTGTTTTCTCCTGGATACAACTAAAATATCAGCTCTATATCTAAAGCTCTAAAGTTTTATATAAACTTCTACTGAGGCAGCACTGTTATTTGTAAGAAATTTGGGATGTATTTAAAAGAATAAACACCTTTTCAACAAATTTGCACACACAGAGGAGAAACATTTTTAATCCTAAGCAATTATCTCATGTTCCACAATTAAGAATGGTCCTGTTTAGAAACATCAGGAAATTAAGAATTAAAAGCATAAACATAAACTTTGTTGTGTAAACATCCAAAATATTCTACATCTTTTAAAAAATCAGCATTTTTTCAAGTGCAGATTTAAGTCTAAAATATACTTAAATGTGTGTTTGTGTGACCCGAAAAAGGATCAAACCAACAACCAGTTACACTGAAGCATCTACTTGAAATCCAATAACGATCTAGGAATATTTCCAGAGAGAGAAAGTCTCAGTCACCATTGCTGATGTCACACTTCTATGTATTCTTCAAATTAACTTTGATTTCAATTTATTCTTTCTTCTTACAAGCACTAAACTGCCATGTTACTCATATAACTTGTATTATGTAACTTGTAGCATTATCTAAAACATAGAGGCTGACTTCTTTCATGCATCTAGAACCATTGAAGAAAGTAATGTATGTCCCATAGGCTACCAGAGAAAAGGTTGATATACAGCAAAAAGCATCAATGTAATCTCTCTCGCATGGTGCTCGAAAGCATGTTGTATTGAATAGGCTGTATATGTAAAAGAACAGAAGAAAATAAAATGCAAAGGTTAACCCACCCCATGCAAGGTGACATTCAGAAGAGGTTCTGACCCATTTTAAGTTTATCAAGTCAAGCAAAGCTGCACACTATTTAGAAACATAATTTCTTATTAACTTGAGTTAGTATCTGGCTACACACAGCTATCACAATAGGTTTTTATTTTAATTATGCACATAAGCCTAATAATGGTGATCCAGTTACATAAACCAGTTGAAATACTTTTCCGGGTACTTACATGGTGTGATACAAGAAAACAGCATTTCTACCTCAGAAAATTTTGTCACCTTATAGAACTAATTCCTTATTAGTATTGCTAGTTCTGTTTACCTTGAAGTTTGGTTTATTACTTTCAAATTGGTATAACCATCTGCTTTTTTCTAAATCATTACTTCATTCATTATTGCTGGCTGGAGTTTGCTTATCACTTATACCTTCAATCTCACTTTTGGAAGTGTGTAATCATATGAGATACTGTTTCAGCATTTCGAATATTTTCTATTAAATACATATGGTATTTTATGTACATGCAGAAAACTTCAGTTGATCTGGTGATAAATTTGATGACAAAATGTTAACACAAGCTGCTCATTTCTGTCTAGGTTCTTTCCTGACATGCGACGGAGCAGCCTGCTATTTGATCTTCCGTATCTTTCATAATATCTGCTGAAACTGGCACTCGCTATTCTCATAGTTACACCTATTCCTTCCTCACCTGACACAGCACTGCCTTGGCAATAGATCACTTTGAGAATCTGAGACTATAAATCATCTTTTACCAAATGCAGGAGAGTGTTTTAATCATATTAAGAACATGGAAGCTAGCTAATTCTTGTGACTTCATAGAAATCATGAAAAGAAGCCAAATGAAGATTCTCTCCTACTTCACAAAAGTTACCTCTTTTTCTTGATATCATAAAATTCATATATTTTTCAGACTACATGATTTGGTGTATCATGAAAAATATGCTGAGAAACTTCTTGTGTTTATAACATAGCATAAGAAATGACAAGAAATCTCCAGAAAAATAACCAAGTTTTACAAATCTATAATTCATTACATTTTCATCAAAACATTCATCAGACAAATTATTATCAACTTATTTGATACAGTGTGTGCCTTTCGTTATACTATTTTAATGTATAACAATCTCTGAGTTCACTCAATCTATAGTGGCTAAATTTTACACCACTCTAGAGACATTATACACAACATTAGAAAAAAAACAAGCTTATTTTTAATATCATGGTGCTTATAAGAAATTGCTTAATCTGAATTGTGATATTGATTCTGCAATGAAAGGCAAAACAAAAATTGTTCTAGTAAGTCAATGCATTTTTTTATGATTTCAAACTCAAAAATGTCAGATGCTGCTCTTGGCAGACTTTCTCATTTTCATTAGGTTTCAACATTATTTTATGTTGTCCAATTACAGCCAACAGGTATGTATACATATAGGATGTTTCTATTAGTGAGAACCATATGCGTTTGCAGGAATGTCTGTTATCAGGCAAAAATTATTATATTAATCCTAACGCATGAAACCAATTGACAAGTGAGACATATTTCAGGTCTACTATCACATTTTTTATAACTGTAAAAAGAAATTCACATTAAATTATGAAAGCTGGTGCCTTTACATTTTCCTAATTCTGACTCAAAGTAGTTAACAAAAGTTATGAGAAAACTAGAGAACCATTTCAGGTTCATAGACATGAAAGTATTAATGACCACATTAAAACAGAAACAAAAAGCAAACAAAACCAAATAAAAAGAAAATTCCAAGCCAGCACAGTGAATCAATATAGTTTGAACTTTGCTTTTATTTTTACAGTAATAATCCAGAAGCAAATTTAAGGACTATAAAAAATAGCTTGATGGGTATCAGGAATTTTAAAAAGTAAAATGAGAATAAAGCACTAAATGTTTTCATTCGAATATGTATTTTTTTTAATTATATAAACCGTATTACCTGCTGCCAAGTATTGGAAGAGAGCAGAAGAGCCCAGATAAAATACTTGCGAGGAGAGAAGCAGTATCTATACTACATTCTAAGAAAGGAAAAACTGCTTTGCTTCTGTTTTCCGGCAAATAAATAACGCTTACCTTGTTTAGCAATGGAACTGAGTTAGCCTCGCTCAGCAGGCGATTCAATTCTGCCCTGGCTTCTGTCTCATTCCTCCCCTTTTCATACTGTCTTCCCAGACGAATCTTCATGCGTCTCACTGTGCCTCTCTTTCAGCACCACTTTTAACTCAGACAGGCAGGAATCTGAAACCAAAGGAACTCTCTGATTGGCTTCCATTCCGCGTTTCTGATTAATAAGAAACGTCGCTCATATAAGAAGATATTGCAGCTGATGGCGCTGCAGGGCTCCAGGTTTGAGGATGGGCTGTGGCAGACCCCTCTGAGCAGGGCGATTTGCAAGTGAAAAAAAGTGGGAGGGCTGAGGGAGGATTTGTCAAAGACCCTCATAAGAGAACACAGCCCAGTGTTTTTAGTCTCAGTTAATCAGCTCTGTTTAATCTGTTTGCAGTTGGGAAAGAAAGGTCACAGCATGTCTGTAACCCGTAAATCATCTGCCGAATATGTACATCACGTGGAGCTTACTGCTGTTCAAGAAGGATTCTGCGAGTACTCTTTGCACAATGCCCTGCTCCCTTCTTCAAGGCAATGCCAAAATCCGGTCTGAGAAACGAAAGAGAAAGAATGTGGAATTTATTCAACGTTGATAATCATGAAATTTCATCAGACTCTTGAGCTTATTATATGAAATCTGCTCTCAAAAATGGTAATTTTAAATTGCCTAATAATTGCCGTCTTGGCATGTTCTTTTACTTTAAAAGGAACAATTTCACATCGTTTGAAATTTCTAGAATACTCATTGTTTTACTTAATTACACAATTGAGAGTGTTTGTACTTCCTGATTGAACCCTAGTCACCTCACAAAACTGCAGGAGCTATCTGTGGGAGTCCTTGAGATATGTTGCCAGGCTCTGAGAGAAGGTAAGCCATCAGAGGAAACCTGGGTCCGAAGGGAAGTCCCTTTACTGCTGCTGGAAACGACACAATGAGAACATTATTGACGAGTAGATAAATCCTTCTACAAAGAAGTTCTGGTAATAGTTGTATGAAGTGCGCAGTGGAAGCGTGTCTCCCTTTCTCACAGCTCGTTAAACCACAGTAAGTAAATAGCTTAAGTGCCAAAAAAATATCAATATTGCATTTGATGCTTCACGGAGAAACAGATAACAGCAACAAAAACTTACCACATTTTTATTCTAATAGTGAAGCTCATCTCATCAGTAGAGTGTCGACGATGAAGCTGCCTTTCCATGACTTGTACCACATGAAAATGTATGTCTCAAAAACCAACACTAATTCTTGGAGAAGGGTAACTCTACAAGTCCCCAGTTGCTACAAGTGTGTGGGTGGTGGATGATAACAAATAAATATGCCGAAGTTATGGAACAAAGTAAGGTTTAGCATCTTTTGTCTGTAAATGAAAGCAGGTAAATATGATACAGATTTCCAGAGTTTGATGGATCTACGTGTCTATGACAGCTTAACGAATTCTTCATGGATGTCCCCTACCTTCTGGAGAAAAAAAAAAAAAAAGATTTAAAACTCGGAAGTTTCTTCAGAATTATTTCAGCCAATCTACATGCTACTTTAAATAAAATCAGTTTACAGAGAACAGTTTCCTAATACAAAAATAAACTACTGTGTGTAAAGGAAAATACATTAAACAAAATATTTCATCATAGTTTAAACTAAATATTCACAGGTAAAAGCTTTAAATCCCTTATGTTGTGCACATTTAATTCCCTACTGAAACATTGCTGTAAGGAAAAAAACTGTTCTGTGAGAATGTACAATCCAGCAGAGTGTTCTATAACCTAATTTGAAGCTATTTTTACTAATCCAAAAAAACATAGAAAGAATGTGTTACCAGGTTAAGAAAAATTGGCAACTGCCTCAGGAGGTTTCTGGCTTTTACTCCTTAGTGGGAATACCCTGGAAAGAGAGTATAGCTTAAAATTATCCAAACACTTAAGAAATATGTTTCAAATGTATACCTCTTTATGTCTCTTCTAATATTATTAATAATCTATTTCATATTAAGGAGATGTGAGCAAACGCCTACATTTCCCAAACATGGCAAAGAACAAAGAAATGGTTCTTAGCAAGTCTAGTTCAGAAAGCCAATATATTTTAATGAAGTTGCTTATAGGGCCATGGGCAACCTGTGGGTAACTTCACCACTGAAGGAAAACAAACAACAAAACAAATCTAGCTCATCTCCCTCTTTGCTAGCGACACACCACACACACACACACACACACACACACACTTGCTCACTCACTCCATGGTAGTTCAGAAAGCAGTGACTCCAAATAGACCTCAAAGACTTCTGAAAATACCGTATGGATCAAAACAAATGAAAAACCTCTTGGAAATGGTTAAACGTCTGTTTACGCTTAAAGAGATGTGAAATCTTAAGCCACTCCCCTAACACCTTTAAACTTTTTATAAATCTTGGGATGGGGCAAAGTCCCATCCTCATTCTCTTCTGGTAACTAACTGTCCATTAGTTAAAAAGGGGTAGTAGTTAGTGAGCCCTTTGCCAGTGCCTAAGATTGTTACTTTGACTGGCCCAGGCTTGAGCAATCCTTCTTTTGGTAATCATCGTTGTAAGCAGTTCAAGAGACTAATGGCCACACCTGCAACACAGAATAACATCACAAAGCATCTTGTATAGCACATACTAAACTTTTCTGGTTGCTTTTCTCATTTAGGTTACTGAGAATCAAATAAATCTTGGGCCTTATAATTGTTAAGGATATACTTAGCATCTAAGCTACAACACACTTCTAGATTGCCTTTTTTTTTTTCATTTTGCTTTTGTTTTTTGTTTTTTGTTTTTTTTTTTTTGGTTTTTCGAGACAGGGTTTCTCTGTGGTTTTGGAGCCTGTCCTGGCACTAGCTCTTGTAGACCAGCCTGGTCTCGAACTCCCAGAGATCCACCTGCCTCTGCCTCCTGAGTGCTGGGATTAAAGACGTGCACCACCATCGCCCGGACTCAGACCTACTTTTAATGCTTGGAGAAATTAACATAAATATGAATCGGGTATGCACAGAGGTATTATTTTCACCACAATTTGTGTCTGCAGAAATTATATTTCTTCTGGGTATTTACAATTCAAAATTCATTAGTAGAATTGCAAAATACTTAACTCTGGGTTGAGCTTTCTTTCTTTTTGATTTTATTTATTCACTTTTACTCTTCAAGACCAGCATTAATTGGATGCTTAGTGGGCAGTCATTACAGGACTTCTGACTTCTCTGAAGAAAATTCCACAGATGAAACCACCATTGGTACCAATGGCACACAACACCCTTTGCATTTTCTCCTTCATATCCTGCCTCTGTTTCCTTTTCCTTCACTTTCACACTCTTGAAACTACAAGCTAAAGTGAAAATTTCGTAAATGAACTTTTGTCAAAGTCAGGTTTGTGACAATGCAGCAGAAAGTCTACACTTAATGGTATCAAGATGATAATTGTATATGTTTTCTTTTGTTAGCTAGTCAATTGTTTACTTAAGGTGAACTTGATAAATAAATAGAACTGTTATTCTTTTTTCCTTTATTGAAAATAGATTCTCTTCTCACACAGTATATCCTGGTTCTCGTTTCCCCTCCCTCTCCTCCCAGTTTCTCTCCACTTGCCCTCCCCTCCAGATCTATTTGCTTTCTGTCTCTCATTAGAAAAGAACAGGCGTCTAAGGGACAACAACCAAACATAACAAAATATAAATTAGAGAAGCTTCATCTGGAAACAGTAAGGAACAGAGAACATTATTCAGAGAGAGAGAGAGTCTAAATTAGAGCACTCCATCAAATTCCTTCCCTCGGAGCTCAGGGAATTTGATGGAATATGGGGCAAAAAGAGTCTATGACTCGAAGATACCATGAGGACAAGGCCCTCTGCTCAACTAAGCAAGGCACATATGAGTTCACAGAGACTGAAGTAGCAAGTACAGGGCCTACATAGGTCTGAATTGGTCCTCTGTGTACATAGCGTAGCTTTAAGTTTAGCATTTTTATGGGACAACTGGCTGTGAAAATGAAGGCTAAGAAACATAGTTCAGGTAGCAGGAGGCTCTAGTTTCTATCTTCAGTATCTTAACAACAGTACAACGAACAATAATTTAGAATATTGTTAAAATAATGACTATCTGTGTTCAAACTAAGTTGAGCATTACCATCAATGATTAAGTTTTGTTCATAATATATAGCTTCTTGGTTATTTAAAAGTCATTTGTTAAAGAAATAGCGATTCATTATTGTCTCCTCTAACTCAAATTCAGTATCCATTTTCCTTGATACAACACTTTCTAATTTGCTTTTGTTGTTTGTTTGTTTTTTTTTTCTGGTAGAAAAATTTAGTTGTAAAAAAATGAGAAAATCCAATGTTTTGATTTAATCTACTGATTGATTCATGCTGCATTTATTGGTTGCATTTCAAGAGTAAGTTTGTAAATTTAACGATTAAGTTCTTAAAATAGGTAGGGACATTAACTCACAGCCTCCATGGGAGCCTCCCATGCCCACTAGGAAAGGAACACAGGTAGAAAAGTGAGAATTGATGCCCTTCAAATAAGTTAGCATTTACTTTTGTGTTAGTGTGGTGATTTGATTTATTCAATGGCACTGGCTAGTATAACACTCTGAAATAGTACATTACATTTTTTTGATCCTCACATGGCGAAGATTTCAGCCGAAGATCCTCTTGGAGTTTAGCTTTCCGTGTCTTTTAAAGATGAAATTTGCCTTATTTGTCCATTACTTTTACTCTCTGAGTTTAAATAAATGTGTTTTGTTTTGTTTTGTTTTAGGTAGAGGCACAATACATAGTCCAAACTAATCTCAAGTTCATATTAATCTTCCTGCCTCAATCTTAAATTTCTGGGATAAGAAACAAGAGCCACACTATTGATTTTCAAAAGTTTTCATATTTTAACTTTATTTTAATTTGTTAAATATGTGAAATATATTAAGATATTGTACATAGCTATGACAAATATATTTTAAAAGTTGAATAGACACACAGCTAGATATTTGTGGGAGGTAAACATATCTGAGTTTTGACTTAAATATTGGCTAATATAGGACACACAAATATTAGCGTTATGCATACAGAACACAGTGAAAATCACTGACAGAGAGGACTAGATAGGTTGAGTGTGTTTCTTTAAGACACTAAAAGTGTAATTTGTAGCCTTAGACTGTAAGTAAAAGTGACCCTGAGGATTTTATTTCAAACTAACTAACAGAACAA
The DNA here is from genome assembly GCF_000317375.1 of Microtus ochrogaster. Lineage (NCBI taxonomy): Eukaryota > Metazoa > Chordata > Mammalia > Rodentia > Cricetidae > Microtus > Microtus ochrogaster. Next base: position 35,341,375 of record NC_022021.1, on the reverse strand, counting down.
ACTATTGGATCATGTTGCCTGTCTAGTTCACATATCAAAACAAGCCATTCTGCAAATGACAAGGTCAGTGGTTCTTGGCCTCCTAGTCTTGATGACACATTAAAATGTGGCCTGAGTCTAGTTATTCAGAAGCTCTAAATCTGATTTTTATGGTAAGTCACAGATTGTGGGAAATTGTGTCTTTCAAAGTATTTATAACATATCTGTAACCAGCAAACAAGGAGATTAAAATTAATTTACACAAATAACAACCGCAGGTAGGTGATAGGCTTAATATAATGGGTCACAATTTCAGCTCTTCTTGGGTCAGGAGAGAGGAACCATGTGATCTAGGCATTCCATAGTTCCACTCTTTACATGTATTTTTCAGTTTTCATAATTTTGTGATTACTGTTACTTTTCCTGGCATCATACATTTTACAAACTTTTTTTGGTCAAAAATTTCAGTTCACTACTTTTTTGTTTATTTGATTTTGTTTTGTTTTGCATTTTCATTCTTCAGGACAAGCTAATTGTCTCTATCATCTTTTCCTCCCAATAGCCAACTTTGCTTATTTTTTCAGGCTACTCAAATGGGCATGCTGAACATTCTATCTTTTGTGTCTTTGTTGTTGAATGGTCCACGGCACTTATTACAATATTAGCAGCACAAAAATGACATACACGTTATACACCAGGGCTCAGACACAGAGACTTCTAATTTTCAATAAGTCCTGCGGTTTATAAAAATTGTTGCAAGCTGTTTCATTCTAAAAGATCGGCTATTTATAACTATCTAATTATCTGTTAATTAAAAACTAACTGTATCTGTGCAATATCAAAGATTAGCAGGAAAGTTAATGTAACAAATATCACCAACACATTTAACAAGGAAATATATTACTGGTCAAAACTTTGTTTCACAGATTCAGGTATGTGTACATTGCATCAAAATGCTAATATATGAATATTAATTTCAGATCCTAAAAATGCAGAAAGAAATTCAAACAGACTTAAGTTGTAATATTTTAAATACAATTCATGTACTCTTTTTTAAGTAAGATAATACTAATTTTGCCAACTAGGAAAAAGAATCCATATTAGAATTAAAGTTCAGGTAACATCACCCATCTAAAAACTGGGAACACGTTTGGCCCACCTGTAATGCTAGTGGAAGGAGGACCAATAGACATGCATGTGCATACACAGAGAAATACATTCATATACATCTGCATCTCACAATAAACACACACACACACATATAGACACACATACGACCCTATCAACTTTTTATACCCAAGCATGGTATTAACTACATTATATATAAATTTAACGTTGATTAGACCCACAATAAACATAATGTTATAAACAAATTTTCTGGCCCTACAGGTCAAGAATTAGATTTCGAATGGCAATTTATACATGGTCTAAATTATTATTGCTATAACACAAAAGTGATTAAGCCTAGCAATGTATTATTTCTATGTATTATTTCTATGTATCTGTATGTTACATACAGACTATCACATTTCATCTTCCAGGCACACATATTTGATTTTGCTACTGAATTGTAAACTGGAGAAGAATTACAACTAATAACTTAAGTAATTTCAAATTACATTACTTATAAGCTGTGTTGTCCCAGGCTGTTAACTAATGTTTCACAACCTGTAGTTTCACACAACAGAGAAGGAAAAATGTCAGAAACATCAAATATCAGTTTTTTTCAAAATGTCTGTTTAGAATAAAGTATTCAATTGTTCTTATCTCCTCCAACTTTTATAGCTTTTCTGAAAATCTTTTTATTTCTCCCACTCAGTAAAATTTTTAGGCCAGTGCTTTAATTCCTCTGTACAAACCCAGTAAAACATGTTTAAACAATAGTTCTTTCACGTTCTGAAACTTGAATGATTTAAGTGGCCAACAGCTTTCTACATTTTCTTCATTTTCTTTTCCCTGATTTTTCCACTAGAATTAGCCAACCATGAAAGACTGAGGTCAGCCCATAGCTAAAGGGGGAAAAGACATAGTCAACCTGAATTAGAATAAAAGCCTCTGAGCTTTTTTCCCCTGTGTGCTCCCTCACCTAGTTTGGCATACTGCCCTTGCAAAAGAATTTTCTGGCTGAACGACTTTCACTTTATTCCTGTGTGTTTTGTATGTGTGCACAACACTAAGATTACACCTTGTTTCTTTCAATCATGATGAGGAAATGCCATTGTTCTTACAGAAAATCTGCTCTTTTAATGTTTTCTACTTAATTGCTATTATAGTAATATAGTTTCTTAAGTGCACTGAGAATGTCGAGTAATGTATTTTTATTGAATTCCCTCCAGACTTATTCTCACAACTTTTCTCTTATCAACCCCCACATCTCTACCACACTGCAAGGTCAAACTATATAGAACATACTGACCTATAACTTCCAGAGATCCACCTGCTTCTGACTCCAGAATTTAGGGGATGTATGGTGTGTACTACCGAGTTCAGTTGAGCATCTGGATATAAGTAACTAGATACAAATTTAAAATACTTACATTTTATTATTTTCAGTATCTGTTTGCTTTGGTTGACATACATATTTACATGTATTTATTTGATACACTATGCTGCATTAAATAATGATTAATGCAGGAAAATTCTTTTAAACAAATAGATGTACCTCTAAAAAAGGACAAAGTCTCAAACTACATCAAAATTTAATTTAGTTCCATTAATCTGTTTATGCCATTCTATATTTTATTATGTATAGTTACGGTTTGTTTCCTCACCAGGATTAGGGGCTGCTCACACCAAATTAAAATACCATGTTATAGTTCATTTAAATTTGGGATTGCATAAAACATTGTACTGTTTTTTTTTTCTTTTGCTGTGATAAATATCCCGTCTAAAAGCAAACTGAGGGAGGAGAGGGTTTATTTTAGCTTGAACATACCTAAGTCACAATCCATCACTAAGGGAAGTCTGGCATGAATTGAAACAGAAACTATAGAGGAATGCTTCTCCCGAGCTTGCTCTTTCCAGCTCATGCTAGCTAGCTATCTTATATAGACAAGATGCACCTGACAAATCCCTCTTACATCAGTTAACAAACAAAGAAATATCCAATGGATCTGATCGTAGGCCATTCTTCTATAGGCAATGTGACTCTTGGTTGTATCAATTCAACAATAAAATTAACCAGGACAAAAGGCAATGTTAGTTAATACTTTGCATGATATATGAATTCAATAACATAATATGAATGAAGGTATGTATAATTCAGAAAATCATTAGTCTGCATTGAGGGAACAGGTTCTTAGAAAATTGATTTCCTAGAAACCAAGAGAAGTAATTCAGATTTCATTTGCTCAGACTCTGAACAGAACAACATGAAAGCATTATGTCTTGCTTGTATAGAATTAAGATTCAGAAAGAAAACCTGACAGCAATGTCATCTATCAGCATTAGTTTTGCATTTTATTTCATTCATATTATTTTATCTTAAACTGTATTAATCATTCAAGACCCTTATATGTTATATAGTTTTACAATGGAATGTAATTCTTGGTGTTTTCGACTTTAAACATGGTTATGTTCACTTTATCTATTGTGTCTATATTTAGAATAACTGAGACTATCAATCTTATTCCAAGAATCACTGTGGAAATTAATCTAAAAAGTTAAATAATAACTTTAAGTCTTTACAATTCCCATATATTTATCTAATGTATATTATGTACTTATCATACCCAAAAACCTTACCCTCAAACTTCCCTTAGCACCTCTGGCCCCATTTGTTCCCCAGATTCATGTCATCTTTGTTTGTTTTCTATCAAGAACAATCACCTGAGTCCAATTAGTACTACCAGTGTACATATGGCTGTGTAGTTATTCACTGGAATATGATCAAGTTGCCAGCTGCTGCAACCACAAAGGAGAGTGACTTGCCCTCCCTCAGAAGCCCACAACTGCAATAGCTCTCTTCAAAGCAGTGTGGCCTCAGTCTCTAATCTGTGCTGGGATTTTTTTAACTGGTTTGATTTCGTGCAGGACTTGTTCAGATTAATGGCAGCTGTTGTGAGCTGATGCATGCAATAACCACACCAGTTCCAGAAGCCAACATTTCACAGATGAACTTTCCACGCCATATTTTTTTTATGCTTTCTGGTCCCTAAAGTACCAAGTTCTCTGAGATTTGAATGGTGCAGGTATACTGCTGGCATGAGGTTTATGGGGGTTTTAGTTAGATAAGATGCTGTTCATGTTTCCATTACCTGGGCAAGATCTTACGGCTGGAGGGGCAATAGGCATTAGAGGAGAAGCTACTGCATTTTTGCTAAGAAGTCAGACTCTTAGCGTCTACATTCTAAGTATTTACATTGACATCAGCAGACTTGTGTTGCTCTCTGCTTTGATCAGAGGTGATTCTTCTTTCAGTGAGTGGTGAGTGGTCTATGCTGAGATTCAGGATTCCTCAAAGCACTACGAAAAATAGATATGAAGTGTCAGCTATAGATAGGTCATCAAGCCACCACTATCTAAGAATGATTGTGTTGAACTGTAATAATTAGACCATTTAGTTTTAACCTAATTGCTGATCTAGCTGGTTTTAAAACTTCTTTCTCACTCTTTAGTTTTCTATGCCATTTTCTCTTTTTTTCCCTTTTTCCTGCCATCCTTTGTTTTCTGTTTCCATTATTTCATTTCCTCACTTAGATTTGTTTTAGTTGTGGTTTCTATACAAGATTTCTGATCATTTGCAGAGACAATGAACATAAACTTCAGTATATTTTGAGAAAGAATATACACTTGTGCTATATTACATGCAATTTAGAATTTATAATATATAAAACAAGACCAAAATGTTGTAATATATGTAAAATTATACATTATACTTTCACCTCTATCTCATACATCTTATACATTGACCCTATATAGCATATACATATAGTATACTAAATAATTTGATTTTAATTTTTAAAAATTTTGATGTTTGTTAAATATATGTAATATATGATTTATATCCATCTATTCTTTATAACTTCACTTAGTAAAATTACTACACATAGAATAACATATATTATATAAGATAGTAAATATATAAACTTTACATAGTATAAATAGATATTAAATATATACATATATTAATATAAATATATGATATAGTAAATTTGTATATATGCATTGTTTTGATTTTGACAGTGTTGTTCCTTTGCGGAACTACAGTTCCCAGCGTTCTCCTGGATACGGACATATTCCCAGAAGCCTTTGCATTCCCCGTTAAAAAGTGAGAGCCACCATGAGCTCTCTCTCTCCCTGCCTTTCCTGTCGTGTCTGCACGCCTTTACCCTGCCCGTTACCCCTCCCCCATTAAAAGTGCACCCACGTGGGACTGCTGCGTGTCTGTGTCTTCTTCCTCGCGTAGTGTCTTTACCCTCTAACCCGCAGACAAGAAAGCCAGCCAGGAATTAAGAACAACAGACAGTTTTACCTTCAGCTTGTCATCTTTGAGGTTTATTTCTCAACATGCCCAAATAATTTCATTTTATACTATTTATATACTAGATATGTGAAGAGCATTTTTTTTCTCAATTTAGACTATTTATAAATAGTGCTGATATGTGTCTTGTTTGTTTGCACTTGACTTTGTGGAGACTTGGTTTTAAGTCTTGAGGGCAGATCACGTGGTTTTGTTCTCTTTCTACTGACTTTCTGAAGCTCAGTGAACAATTAAAATTTTTGCTGTATTTTCATTGTGAATGTATGTTATCAGATAGATCTGTGTACATACAACAAAAAATGTTCTATGCCATGCACCCTAGAACACGTAACTGTCAACTTCATGCCTGAATCTCTGCTCTTAGTTACCGCAAATTTTGCCTTTAAAAAACGCATGCTATTTAACAGGAAATGTAAGTATTTCTTCCTCAGAGATGCTACTTTGCTGGTGTTTAGAATTTACAACCTGCATACCCCATTGTTTTGGTTTCCAAATTGTGTTTCATCTATGCTGCAAATTGAGTTTTTTTTAATGTTTTTTTAGCAAATGATACAGAGGCAAAAATTAGAACATGTGGAGCTTAGTTTTAATACCTAAATTTTAAATGTATGGTAGACTACCATTTGCAGTGTCAATAACCAGAATATAATAATCACATTACATGGGTAGTGTTAAGTATTTTTTGACCAACAAACCTTTTTGCCAACACAATAATCCAAATCAAACCAGATCAGACTGAATTAAAAGAGGTTCAGGTTTAATGGATGGCAACAATCCTGGATGGCCCCCAGGAAAACATGGATAGGGGAACAGAGAACTGAAAGACCATGGAAAACTGGGACACATGTTTATTTTCTGGAGGACAGTTTAAATAGCCTGGAAGTGGTCTTGACCCTGGGGAGGGGTCACCAACTGCTGGGCTTTCTTGGAGGTGGAGTTTGGACTAAGACAAGTCTTAGGGGAGGGGGCTTATGCCAGGAGCTGGGGTGAAGCCTCCAGCCGAACAGTTAGGTATGTACATACACACAAACACAAACATATTCATAATCATACACAGACACCCACATACAAAAGTACACACATAACCATACAATACAGCCCCCCCCCCATGTACACGCAAACACATCTTACATATATGATCCACAAAATGGCGGCAGAAAGAGAATGCGTGTAGCGTGGTATTTTGAATCACAACACCCAGCCACAGTGACACTCATAAAAAAGGCATAGCTCTCAATCATTCTGAATGCAGTTTCACCAACTAGGGATTAGGCATTCAAATGCGAGCCTAAGAGAAGCCTAAGAGGATATTTTCATTCAAATTTGCAAATCTTGATTATTCTACTATTTCAATTCTTTATGGATAGCCTCTGTGATTCGTTACGCTAGAGAATTCCCTTGATTCTGCATATGGCTGAGTCTGAGTCACTTGATCTAACTTTCATGTAACTAAATATGTCTCTTTCTGTTTTACCTTATAATTTGCTCACTTTACCCAGAAACTTTCCTAGTCATTTGCATTTCTCCCTGTGTAACATTTCCCCTCTAGATTCATCTCATGGAATAATACATATTCAACTACTAAGATTTAGCTCTCAACCTATTCTCTTTAATCAAGAAAAATAGAAATATCTACTTCTTCCTCCAATAAACCTTTAAGCAAAATTCAGTTCGTATTTTTAAATTTAACATTGTTTTCAGGATTCTATTCTCTTTACTTTAGTAGGCATATCTCCTCTACTCTTATACAGATTTGTAGGAATGATTTATATATTTATTTGGGAGAAGTAAATGAGTATATGAAAAAATCAGTGCATTTCTGATAACTATTATGAGACTATTAATGTCTTAAATGAAGTAATTCTGATTATCGTAATAACTTTCAGTGACTGTAAGATGGAAAGCTACAAAATCAAGCAGCACCTGATTTTAAACAGTTCCTGCACTACCTACCCTCTGTTTATGCACAAGAATCCCAATTTACTATTCCTGAATTCAGAACATAAATTGGTTTTCTAAAGTTCATACCCTTTCTACTGCCAGGTAGACTGGCAGAGTACTTTCAGTGTGGTAGCACAAGGTATTGTTTTAAATTGTGAAGATGACACTTTAAGATAAAAGGAAACTAAGGATTTTAAGTATCTGTGATAACCATAGACCAAGAGAAACTAATTATCAAAATCAGTTGCACAAGAGGACTCAGTTTAGCATCTTCATGCATCCGTCCTTGCTATGCAAGTCCTCTCCTGTCAACCTTACTCTCTCTTAAATTAATTAGTACTTTTAAAGTTATTACTTTTGCACGCATATATGAATATTTAAAACTTGCTAAGTTGATTCAGTGCTATATTTAAAAACATGTGTTTATGGCTGACAATTTGGAATTTAATAATGTGTCACTGGGCTTGTGGTGGTTTGAATAGGAATGGACCTCATAGACTCATGAGTTTGAATGTTTCGGACACAGGAAGAGACACTATTAGCAAGTGTGGCCTTGTTGGAGTAGGAGTTGCTTTGTTGGAAGAAATGTGTTACTAGGGATTGGGCTTTGAGGTCTAAGAATCTCAAACCACATATAGTGACTCACAGTTTACTTCCTGCTCTCTACCAATCCAGATGTGGAACTCTCAACTTCTTTTCCAGCACTAAGTTTGGGTGTATGCTGCCATGCTTGCAGCTGTGAAAGCATGGATTAGTCTCTAAAACTGTAAGTCAATCCCATAAATGTTCTCCCTTCTAAGAATTGCTATGGTCATGATGTCTCTTCACAGCAATAGAAACACAAATTAAGGCAGGCCTCAACCCTAGGAGATAATAATGACCCTATTCTCAGTGGATATTTGACAGGTTGCACTTCATCTAGGGATAGGAATTTGCTAATTTTCCTGATCTGCATTGGCATGTCAACCAGTGTCATTGTGTTGATCTTTAAGCAATGATATTTTTGAGCTTTCATGAATGTAGACTGTCTGCTTTATTTATAACTCTGTGGTTGCTGGTATCGCTGTTGTTTACTTTTTTCTCTTTTAGGGGGCCTGCCACCCAGCTCCCAAATAAACCACACACATAGAGTCTTATTATTACTTATAGAAAGCCAGACTTAGATCGACTTGTTTCTAGACATCATATCTTAAATTATATTATCCCATCTATTGTTTGCCTCTTGGATTTATCCTTTCCTTACTTCTCTATAACTTACTTTTGCTCTTTCTTGGTAGAAGGCTGGGTGGCTGAATGGCCAGACCCTGACTCCCTTCGTTCCTTGTCCTACATTGCTCCCTCTATACTCTCTGACTGTCAGCCCTGTCTATTCTTTCTTATGCCTTTCCTTTGGCTGCTCCACTCCTTTTTAGACTAATAGGTGCTTTATGCACGCAAAGAATCACAGCTTCATAGAGCCACATGAACAAAAGCAACACATCTTACATCACTAAGCAAATGTTTCCCAGAAAAAAACAAAAGTAAGACAACTAAAAATAATATTCGAAACCAGAAGTTACTCTTTTGTAGCAGATGCCTTGATTGTATGGTTCATATAATTGTTCAGCTCACTCTTCCATATTGTGTGCGTGTGTGTGTGTGGGGGGGTCTTTGTAAACATCACAGTCAGCAGAGTTGATCTGTGTAAGGTAAGAACAAAGTCTAGTGTAACACAGCTCAGTAATCAATGTTGGTAGAAGCTCCTGAGCTTCTGGTCGGATATCAGGTAGTTTTAAGTATATCACAATTTTAAAAAATCTTTCTGGTGGTGATTAACTCAGTCTTGTGTATACCACAAAGCTTTAAAGCATAATTACATTGAAACACTTTGTAAAGTACATATAACATCGCCCATAAAGATAGTTTCTAAAGATTGACTGATACTAATGTTCAAGGTAAGTGATTGTGGACAATGACTGAGATAAACATAAGAATCTATTAGAACTAGTTGTGACATGACCAGACAGATAACACTAGGTCTCCAGGCTATCAATCACATCCATTCCAGCCTGCTGGGTAGAAACCGGGATGTATCTCTCTCTCTTTTTTTGAAGAGGCAACACTGAGTGTTTAATGTCCCTGTTTTCCCTAGGATTTCTGGCTGAGTACAGGTACCTCATGATTCCTACATTCCATAGTGCTAGCTTTACAGTAAAAGGCATAGATTCCCTCCTATATAGGGGGCCTTAGTACAATTAGACAGTTGTGGTTTCCCCCCAAGATAAAAGTATCAGTTACTATTATACCCTTGGGGATATCGTACAATAGCAGTCATTGTCATGTGTTGTTGGCTTAACAGCTGTAATTGTACTATTATATTTTTAAGAATAGTAAGCAAACTTAAGAGAGTAGTATAATACTATGAAAATAAAAATACAATAATGTGGTTTTAGTTTTTTAATTAGGATATATATATAGATATATGTATATAAAAGTATATTTACGGCTGGCAGGAATAGCTTAATTCATAAAGTACTTAATCCACAAGCCTGAACCTATGTAAAATGTCAGTCATGGAAGTAGATATTTGTAATTTCCACACTAGGGAGACAGAGACAGGATGGTCCTTAGAGATCATTTATCAGCTGGTCAAGCCAAATCAATGAACTTCAAATTCATGCATAGATCTTTTCTCTCTCAGAAAATAGAGGGTAGAGTCACTGAGGAAAATGCCTGACATTTATTTCTCTCCTTCAAATGTACATACACACACACACACACACACACACACACACACACAGCAAAGGCATACATATAATCACACAAACAAACATGAACAAGTACATACACCACCCTTATTACACACCATTACCTTCACAAACACACGAATATAATGTAGCAAGAAACTAGTTTAAATATTATCCTTTATGAAGTTTTAAAACCACAAACTGTTTATTGTAACAAAGGTCATCAATGTGTATAAAGACACAGATAATTTTAATCTGTTTTCATTGAAAGTCAAGAATTAATGATATATGCAAAGATACAAGAAATTTGTCCGAATAGCAATTTCGGTCATCTAGAAATGGTCATTTTTCATTATGCTTTAATCTAAAAGCACAAAAGCCACCTGTGTCCACACTTAATTATGAAGCTTACAGTGAGACAAACAGGCAGAATAAGATATCTCCTAATATTCTACCGTGGAAGTAGTCAAGGCTCCTCATAGATACTACACTTGACAATAGAATTAAGTTTCTGTTACAAGCAGGCTCTATCAATCATCCAATAATTAAGTCAAATTGGGTTCTGATTTTCTGCTACCTGAGACATTTTTGTGGCTATGACCAAATCCACTGGAGGATTAGACTAGAGAAGCACAGAGACTGTCTGGCCATGGCTATCCAATCTTCACTCAGCAAGCACATACAAGCTGAGTTTCTGTCAAATTGGTTTTAAAAGTAATTGACACTGTACCAAATTTCTTTGAGCAGATGTGTCATTCACATCTCTTTGCCCCTTTTCTCTTTGTCATATTTCTCTATCCCCTATCTCCATGTTACCCCCTGGTACTTTTGTGCTTTTTCACTTGAATTGATTCTTAGTCAGGAAAACATTATTGTTAATGAAAACATAACCACGAAATCATTGCCTCTATTGTGGTGACTTCATTTCACATAAAAAATTTAAAAGCATGTTTTCTATACTCAGGTAAAAGAATAACAAGATTATATTACACAAGCATCAACAATTAATATGCCTAGAAAATAAAATTGTTCTTATATTACCAAAACCTTGGTCTAGATAACATACAATAGAATCCAATTCTAAGAAAACACAAAGAGAGAACAAAAGTGGATACACATGAAAATGTTGCATCGACTCTACTTAGTCCCCAGTGTCTTCTCTACATTACAAAAGAAATTTTTATCTGCCTATCTATGTGCTCTGCCTCCTAAAAATTGAACAAAGTATTAAACTATTTATATTTTAAATTAAACCCATGTAACATGAGGTCAGATTCTTTGAACAAGAGTGTTTGTAGAAGACAGCATACTTTAAGTCATTACAAAATCGTTATGAACTATATTGCTTTTATTCTTTAGATGGGGATTGAGATGGAGCCCAGGAACTGTAACACTGAGCTATACTTAAAACTCTCTCTCTCTCTCTCTCTCTCTCTCTCTCTCTC
>NC_022021.1:35305062-35329702 GCF_000317375.1 Microtus ochrogaster | reverse complement strand
CCTTTTGAAACCGAACCTTGCAATGGAAAATTTTCTTGCCCTTGTCTCTCAAATGCAAGCATTATTGATGTACACCACCCCCATGCTGATTTCTTTCTTTCCAACAACAGAGCAATTTGATTTCAATTTCAAGTAGTTTATTTCATAAATTATCTTAAGTGTATGTGTTAGAATACAGGGCAAGAGAGAAAAGTATTTTATACTAGCTTGATATCAGTCATGTTACCTCTGCAAACACCTGAAAAATATTAACATAAGTTGCATTCATAAACTAAATAAGTGTGCATTTACCAAGAACTTTTTCAAAATAGAGTAAGAAACCATCTCAATCATCTATAACATTTGTTCTTCAGTTTTTGGTGAATGTTAATGCTTTCTGCAAATTCCCTGTTAATTTTTTTTAATTCCATAGCACTTTTAAATAGTGAGTAGATAGCAAATTGGGTTCAAAGAGAACACTCAGGGCAGCAATAGAAAGATACTGTACATTACAATGGCCAATATTTAATATGAATTGTATAGACACATTTATGAAAGACTAGAAAACACAGAGATTTAATATTCTACAACCTTATATCATTACTTAGTTTCACATTGACTGAAGTGTTCGCTGAGATGTCTCCTAACTCTAATGTCATACTACAACTGGAATTCCAAAACAATAAAAAAAAATTACTTAGAGATTCTTTATAGCTTAGGAAAAGCTGAGCTATTATTTACAAAATTATTAGTATACACTAACAATGCAATCTATAAGACTATATGATTTTGCTCAAACTGGAGCTAAAGGCAAAGAAGTATCTATGGTATTCTGTAAAACAAAATTAAGCTTTACTAAAAGAAATTTGGCAAGATCCAGTGATTCATTCTATTGTTCTGCTTAGTAGAAAACAAAACTGAGACCACGTACTCCAATGTTCACTTGGGTTTCATCTTTCCATGCGCAGGGAGATTAGACACATGTGAATCCTTTTATATAGACAGAAAATGACTTGTAATTAGTGAAAACACTGTTTATTTTCCTAAGCATGTTTCTTTTTCTTTTTTGTTAAGTAGTAAAGAATTATTTCGTTTTATTCTAGATTTTGACCATTTCGATGTTAATTTTTTATTTATTTTTTAAATTTTTTTATTTATTTAAAATTTCCACCTCCTCCCATCCTCCCATTCCCCCCCCCTTCCCCACTCCCCCTCCTCCTCGCTCACCAGACATAAGAGAAGTCAGGGTGCCTTGCCTTGTGGGAAGTCCAAGCCCCTCTTTCCATCCTGGTCTAGGAAGGTGTGCATCCAAACAGACCAGGCTCCCAAAAAGCCAGTACATGCAGTAGAATCAAAATCCAGTGTCGTTATAACTGGCTTCTTAGTCCGTCCTCATTGTCACTTACATTCAGAGAGTCCGGTTTGATCACAAGCTCGTTCAGACCCAGTCCAGCTGGTCTTGGTGAGCTCCCATTAGATCAGTCACACCATCTCCGTGGGTGGACGCACCTCTCGCAGTCCTGACTTCCTTGCTCATGTTCTCCCTCCTTCTCTTCATCTGGGCTTTGGAAGCTCAGTTCAGTGCTCCAATGTGGGTCTCTCTCTCTCTCTCTCCATCTCTCGCCAGATGAAGTTTCTATGGTGATATGCAAGATATTCATCAGTGTGGCTATGGGAGAAGACCAGTTCAGGCACCCTCTGCTCTGCTGCCCACGGACCTAGCTGGGGAAATCCCCTTGGACACCTACCTAGGAACCCCTCGAGCCAAGACTCTTGCCAACCCTAAAATGGCTCACTTAGTTAAGGTATCTTCTTCCTTGCTCCCATATCGACCCTTCCTCCATCTCAAACATCCCATTCCCCCAAGCTCCCCCCAATCCTCCCCTTCTCCCTTCCCTCTCCCAATCTCCTCTTCTCCCCAATCCACCCTCACCCCCCTGCTCTCAACTTTTCCCCAACGATCTTGTCTACTTCCAGTATCCAGGAGGATAACTATATGTTATTCTTTGAGTTCACCTTCTTATTTAGCTTCTCTAGGATCACGAACTATATATAGGCTCTTACTAACAATATTTCCTTCAGAATTTTGGCAGGAGCTATTTGCAAAATCTATTATAAACATTTTGCACAAAAATTTATAATCCATAAAGTGAGAAAGTATGCTTAGGATCAGAGACATTGCAGAGATACTTAAATATGCCTTGGGCTAAAGCATTTCTCCATAAAGGATAATTTGTTGTTAGTTCAGGTATGATGCAGGAGCTAGTGACAACTTACACAGTTGAAGTGCCATTAGAGAAAGGAGCATGTGCTGTTTAACAGTGAGAATGTAAATTCTTTAGGTCCTGGTGCTAGAGAAGGAGGGTATGAGGACCAGGGAAAGGTGGGGAAGCTTAGGTTCTTAGGGCCTAATTGAGAGAGGTTGCATCTGACCTGTTTGAGGTGAATCCTCCAACTCGACTACCTGGAGCTTACAAGAATTCTTTGAGTTTGTCAAAACATAAGTTTTAAACACATTATCATTTCCATTGTTTATAATTTGTACTGAAAGTTGCATTGTATAAACGGCATTATATTTATGTCAGATGTGACAGATTATTTTTTGAACAATGAAAAGTACCTTTGAGATCTATAGTTAGGAAACCACCAAAGGGAATTTAAAATCTTGAGCTTGTGGCTATTATGATAGTGGTATAGTATGGTGGTCAGTAGTCTGACAGAGTTGGATTAATAGCTTATTAGGAATTTATTGATTAATGCTAAGACTATGAACAGTAGAAAAATGAGAGAGATATTTGATAATTTTTATTTGTACACCTTAAAACACTTTCTGCTTTCTTTCTTTTTTATTTATTTATTTATTATAGATTTCCGTGTCTTCTCCGCCACCACCCCCCATTTCCCTCCCTGCTCAGGCCGAAGAGCAATCAGGGTTCCCTGCCCTGTGGGAAGTCCAAGGAACTCCCACCTCCATCCAGGTCTAGTAAGTTGAGCATCAAAACTGCCTAGGCTCTTACAAAGCCTTCATCAGGTGATGAAAGGAGACAGAGACAGAGACCCACACTGGAGCACTGGACATAATTCTCAAGGTCCAAATCAGGAGCAGAAGGAGAGAGAGCACGAACAAGGAACTCAGGACCGCGAGGGGTGCACCCACACACTGAGACAATGGGGATGTTCTACTGGGAACTCACCAAGGCCAGCTGGCCTGGGTCTGAAAAAGCCTGGGATAAAACCGGACTCTCTGAACACTTTCTGCTTTCTTATACCCAGGAACATTCTTAGATTCTCACATTTTAAGCTCTCATGTCTTTACTTAAGTCACCTGTTCCTTTCCCATCATTATGACACCACTTTAACAATCAAGAGAAATCTGCTTTGTGAGTTTATTTATTATCTGAGCCTGGTAATGAGGTCAATTGTGTCTAGACTTAGCATTGGCTCTAGGTGAGTGAGTTCTGTGACCTGAATTTTACACAGACAACTGAGAAGGCAGATGTCAAACCTAACAGTCACTAAACTGTATCAGAGATTTTGAGAAGAGTTAAATTTTACCTGAGTTATTGGTTTAAAACAATTACATAGACTTACTTGATTGGCTACCTAGACATCTACCCTAGGGGCCTTATAGCTGGCAAAATAGGCTTTGGAAGATCTTGTGTATTAGGAGTTTGTAAGAAGACCAGTCTACCTTTCCTGGGCAATGAGGCAGTCAATTCCAGTGTCCCGTCATCAACGGTTTGAAGAGGTCTTTGCAGTAGTTGAGATGAAAGGCAGTTTTTGGTCTGTGGCTCATGCTGCCACTTCTGATGAAAACTCTGGGTGGAATTTCCACAGTGCCTATCCATCTTCTTTGGAGGGAATGGGGGTGGTACCAGGAGCTAACCTGTTTTTCTGTTACAAAAAGCCTTTTTTAATAATTTAACATTTACCAGGCAGTGGTGGCGCACATCTTTAATCCTAAGGCAGAGGCAGGCGGATCTCTGTGAGTTCGAGGCCAGCCTGGTCTACAAGAGCTAGTTCCAGGACAGGCACCAAAAACTACAGAGAAACCCTGTCTTGAAAATTTACAAAAAATAATAATTAAACATTAAAATTAACATGTTCTCTAGATCTCTGAGAATTTGATGAATTTCTAGTAGGTATATCTGAGTTATGTCTACAGTATCGAATCTGCCTGGGGAGCTGGATCCAAGCTGAGAGGTTGTGGAGGAATGTTTTACCCAGAGTCTTCCAGCTTGATTGTAACCGGTTTTAATGTCAGGTCAGATTTATGTTTGCGAAGAACAAAGAAGTAAAGTTTCTTTTTCTTTTTTACAATGGAAGCTTAAGAGTAAAAACTGACAATTTCCTATAAGCAAAACAGCTTATAGGAATCTCTAGGTTAGATTTATGTTGGAGAATGTTAGCTTTTGTTAACCTTAAATAGATATTTATAACCTTAAATTTAAAAGTACATACCAATTTAAAGTATTTGAGACTTATTGTGTCCTTAGTCTAGAAGGACTACTTAAAACATTTTTTTAAACAGTAAGCACATGTACACATCACACAGTTAATGCTAGCTTACACACACATAAAATAAAATAAAATAAATCACATGAATAATGAGTGAGAGAAATCAGAGGATAGGAGTCAGAAGGCTGAGTAGGGTCCCTGCATGACATGAACTCTTTAGTGGGCCCTGCCAAGGTGTACCATTACACAAACATGCCTCATGCCACTTAGTCCGGGTAACAGTGCTTCATAGTCAGTATAACAAGAAATTAGAGACAGAGACGTAAGGAAAAGATGAGATGAAACAAAACATAAAGGCAGCTGGCGACTTTTCACGTAACTGCTCTGGATGTGGGGGCTGGCAGCCGTAGGTGCCATTTGGTTAGAGGGGGGAACTGCACAAGTCTGTGTCTCCTCTCTCATCCACTGGCCACCCAGAACTGAGAGCCACAGGGGCAACTGCTCACAGGGCTATCCATATTAGAGATAGTGGTTAAGACACTTGACCTACCCTTAGCCAAGATAGCGTCTGCGCATGTGTTGGCATTTACCCATTTACCCATCCACTGGCAGAAGTTAGAAAGGTACTGTAAAAGTTTGGGATTTTGTTTTTTCACCCTGTTTTCCATTAGTGACGCAGAAAGATGCTGTCACAGGCCATTAATTTGTTCACCAACAAAATAATGGAGGTTGAGAGCACAAAATCCAAAGGCAAGAAGTCAAAAAGAAGGAAGGATATACCTCGAAAAGCATGAAGCCAAAGACACAAAGCCTAAAGGGGAACTCATAGCCCGAAAGGCATGAAATCTATGGTATGAAACTGAGAAGGGGGGATGCACTCCAAAAGGCATAGAGCTGAAGGCACGAAGTCGAAGTAGGTCCTGGAAGCAAAGGCACGGCTCGTTGAGGGTGGTGCAAGGGTACTAGGTCCGAAAGCCTCGCTTGTGCTAAGTTTGTCAGTGAAGGAGACCAGCTGTAACCCTGAAGGCAGTGACTCAGGGGAGAGGAACTCGCCAACTGTAGCCAATGTTGTGCAGAGTATCCCAGTAGATGGGGAGTTGGAAAGTGGGTTGTTGGTCCTGGTTCAGGATCCCGTGTCTAAGGCCACCAGTCCCCGGGTGGAGGGAGCATAGAGACAGCCTTGGTGAGTCATCACCAATGTTATGAACACAGAATAAAGTGAGTTCTTAGTGGGTCCCATGGTGGATGAAAAACAAAATCGCTATGAAGACAGAGATTGGATGTGGAGTTTATTGAAATAAAGTAATTGGGGATGCAGGGCAGGAAGAGAGAGAGAAAGGGAGGGAGGAAGAGAAAGAAAGGAGAGAGAGAGAGAGAGAGAGAGAGAGAGAGAGAGAGAGAGAGAGATAGATCTTGGAATTCAAGGTCATCCTCAGCTATACATCAAGTTCAAGGCCAGTCTCTTTGACATAGAGTGTTCCAGGACAGCCAGGTTTGATTAACCAATGACCTTTCTCCATCAAGAGAGGGAGGGAGAGAGAGAGAGAGAGAGAGAGAGAGAGAGAGAGAGAGAGGTCTTTGCCTCTTCAGAAGAACAATGAGAAGAGGAGCTGGAATAGGCAGGGCTTGTCTCCTAAAGGCACAGGGTACTGTCTGACATGAAGCTGGGAACAGGACGTGACACACTATGCCAGGTTCACAAGGGGCAGCACCAAGGTATGCTTCATTGCTAACTGCAGATATTTTGCATCTTTTCCTTCATGAATTAGAATTATCTATTGATGAGTTACTGTAATGAGATGTGGAGTGGGACGGGAAAAGCAATATTTCTACTCTCGTGAAATCTCAGGCAGAGACAAATGTAGAACTCTTTTCATTAACCTCTTAAGAATGATATTTCAGGATATCAAGTTAAGGTTTTGTGACAACTACCTTGCTATAAATTGCAACTCATTTGAATGTTGTGATTGTTTTCTCAACTTGAATATCAAGAGCATTTCCATCATTAAATAAATTCTATAAATATTATCTCCTTCAACCAGAGAAGCTAGTAACTTTTGTATTTTTCACCAAAATGTTGGCTCTATACATCCATTCTAGATATACCTAACGTTTGATTCTCATTTCCTGATAATTTTCTTTTCTTTTGAGGTTTAGTTTTTTATGAGTATCGGGGTTTTGCCTGCATGTATGTCTGTATGAAGATACCAGATTCCAAGGAACGAGAGTTACAGTTTTGAGCTGCCATGTGGGTCCTGGAAATTGAACCCAGGTCCTTTGGATGAACATCCTATGCTATTGATTGTTGATTCATCTTTCCAGCCATGAGAAATCTCTTTAAATGATGTGGTTCTACTGGTGGCCTCTATGTTTTTATATATATTCAAGTTTTTATAAATATTTACCTATCCTTCAAATGACACTTGATGATTATTTCTTCTCATTCCATCACGAGTCATTTAATAAATGAGTTATTAGAATTGTACATAATGGATTTGGGCACTGTGAATCTAATTTTCAGATACTAATTGCAAAATCTGTTACTTCAATACTGTGTATCATTATACCAGCAAACTTTACTATTTATTTTTATTCTGTCATATTTGGTGAACACATAATTTATGCTAGAAAATGATTCGAATTTTGAAGACATAAAAATTAAGCAAAATTCCCTTGTTCTTGATGGGTTCAAAGTTCAGTGTGGTAAAATATTAAGCATATGGGGGCTTGTGAAGCACTCTGTGCTTTGGAAGAGAATGACAATAAACATAGAGATAAATATATGTAGAAATGGAAACACTACATTAGCTTGACGTTTATGCAATCCTAGGCCAGTGGACATACGCTATTTTAATAGACTGATCTGGATAGTCACTGAAGCGTCATTTTCTTAATACCATTATTAATTAGCATGGACACTAAAATGCTGTCTATGATCTTTTCTTCTGGCTGGTTTTGATGCTCTCATAATTCTCTCTATATAAATAACTCGAGGTTAGAGACAGAGGTCCAGTGCACATCCGCTTCAGCAGTTCAAACACATTTGCATATATTTGTGAGACTATATGTACTTCTCTTCATCCCTCGTCACAGACTATATCATCTTTGGGATTCAAAATGCTCTTCAGCTTCATTGCCACCTCTGCTTTCATCAATCAAGGAACAAATTAATCACTTAATGAGAAGGGTTGAGTTAGATAATGGCCCTGAGTGAAATCATATCTGCTGTATGCTCATAGTATATGCAAGGAAGCTGATTGCTGTCCGCGAGCCTGTAGCATTGCATTTTTTCTCTTTCTTCTTGTATTTGTAATTCTTAAACAGTCTCTTCCATTCACTTATTCACTCTGTGTCATTGAAGCACACTGGACTCTATCTTCCCATGGTTTTTCATTTCTATTACTTAAAAAAATATTTTGATTGACCTATGTTGTTTTAGTAACCAGCTTTAGTATTTAAATTAATCCCATAAAAATATAATTTTGACTGTTTCTCAGTTTTTCTATTATAATTTTATACACTTGAAATAGTCATCTTGATTATTATAGCCTCTCCAATAGTTTTCCATAATCCTGTTTTTTTGCCATGTCCCTCAATTACTAGTTAATTTTCCATATTTATGAGTATTATTGTTCTTTTTATTATTCATTGTTTGAATACCACTGGATTTCAGTAGAATAGTATTGCGATCTTGGGTATGATATGATCTAGTAGGCTTTTAGGCCCACACCTGTGACCATGTATTCTATCAAGGAGCAGTCAGAACACTTAGATCCATGGTCTAATGTTGGTAGATTCAGATGTTGTAGGTCCAATGCTGGCTACCACTGTTATGAAGAGGCCATGACTGCATTATCTATGCAATGCTCAGAAGATAGCGTTTCAAAGCCCTCCTACCTCTTTTTTTTTTGACTAGTATGTTCTTTTTTTGCCTCCTCTCCCATGCTATTTCCTAAGTCTTCAAAGAAATGGGGTAAATATCCAATTTAAGCTGTCTCAACAACTTGTGTAGCCAAGATTCTTTGCATTCACTGCTTTTCATTGTAAAGACAGGCTTCTCTGATTAAGTTTAAAGCAGTATCCATTTAATATTTAGAACTCATATTTTTCATGAGAATTTAGCTAAATATTAGCAGTATAATTTCACTCGTAGAGCCTAAGACTTTCTCAGCCCTGTGTTATTTACAGAGCTTAAACAATTGTGTGAAATCCCGTTTGGCTCAGGCTTCAAATCCAAGCAGTTGTAGCTTGTTACTCCTAAATCAGTAGTGTCTCTATTGCACCAGTGGGCATTTCTTAGTTGTTAGGTTAGTATTGTGTACCATAGGCCTCACAGATGATGTAACCATTGGTGACGTTTCTCCCCAGCAGCCTGTATAATACTTCAAGGAAAATTAAAGCTAGATGCAAAGGTAAAAATTTCCTGATCTGTTTCACCTTAATTTTTTTTCTACATCTTCAAACCAAGGTATATGGTGCCTTTTGAACAGTGTTTTATCAACTAGTAATGTTGAAGGAGTAAGGATAATGGGAACAGCTTGCGCTGTTTGGACAGCGACCCTCACTAGTAATTCATACAGAAGAAAGAGTCAAAACAGAATATACATGTACAACAGACATCTTGGCATACTCTCAGAAAACAATTGATGGAGAATTGTCTAGAAACAAAGACATTAGAATCGGCATGTGAATAATTGAGCATATGAATATATAATTATGTTCTTTTCATGGAATGAGAATAATCAAACACTGACAAGTTTGGTTTGTAGCCTGACTGGTAAACATCAAGTCTGCAAGGCAACAGTTTTTAAAATTCAAGTTACAAAAGCTAGCACAGTTTTTGACCACAATAAAAATGGTTAGCTAACATAATACTTCATAGTTAAGAAGACAATATGCTATGCAGATTGAGTAATAATACAAGAAGGATGTGGTCTGTAGGAGTATTCATTAAGCACCAGTATGGGTGCAATTCTCTGGTGCTGGACACTAATTTCTAAAATAAATCAGACTCACAAAATCTGAAATTTTGAAGAGGGTTACTACTTGAATAGAATATATACTAGAAATAATTGCGGGGTAGCATAATGAAATAATATTCAAATAGATAAAATGAATATACTGAATAATAGACTACTAGTATATTTTTCTGAAATACTCTCTCTCTATATATATTTTTCAATGCCTTAGCCTATTAGTGAGACTTAATAGTGTATTTAGGAGAAATAATTAGCTGCTGGTTGCAATGTTAGACATAGCAAGAGAATTTTCTTGACAATGCTTATATAAGTAGTTAGAAAGCACCAATAATGATGTCAATGTAGAGAATAACTGTTTAGAAAATGTTTAGAATTCTTAGGTTCACATTTCTTTCTTAACAGTTTGTTGACTAAATCGTCACAGTGCATTCTAAATGACATTTTAAATTAAAAAGTGAAAAGAAATATGACCCACAGTATTTAATAGCATTAATGATTAATAGAATCAATATTTTTTATTATTACTATTTTCACTCACAGTGCCTTACTATCTTCCCTTTTCTCCTTTCTGACAATTGCTTGTTTATATCTCACAAGTGTTTCTTGACCTAACAGTTTCTAAACTTCCTCTTTCCTGTACTTCTTTTGCAAATCTCATTAGCAAAATCTTTAGCTTTGAGGAGACAAAATGTCAAGTTACATTTTTAATAACTGTTCTTTTATCAGTTCTTTTATTTTTATATTTTAGATAATTTTATACCTAAGTACTAACCTACACCATTTCTACTTTTCCCACACATCCCAACTAGCCCTAAGGTCTATATCTCAATATCATTACCTCCTGTGGTTAATTATCCTTGTTTTCCCTATACACATACTCATGCACGCACATACGCAGGCACACACACACACACACACACACACACACACACACACACACTATCCTGTGAGTCCATTTGGTGTTCTACAATGTGCTTACATTTAGGAATGATCTTAGAGCTTGTGTAACCTACCTTTCTCAATCAACTGATTTTCCCTTTCTTTACAGTAACTGTTCTATACCTGTAGGTCGTGACTCCTTTGAAGGTCTAACAGACATTTCACAGGGATTGCCTAAGACAATTGAAATACACAGATATTTACATTAATATTCATAACAATAGCAAATGACAGTAATGAAGTAGCCAAAAACTGATTTTATGGTTAGAGTGGCACCACACCATGAATAGCTGTATTATAAGTTTGTAGCATTAGGAAGATTGAAAACTACTGCTCTCCAGCCATTAATGACCTGGAGACTTTCATGAAGGTGTAGATTCTTGTGAGATTTATCCCATTCAACTGAACTTTCAATTGGTGTCATTATGCGGGCCTGATTGAGGCAACAAAAGTGCTGTGCTTTCTGAGGTATATTTTTTTAACACTTGTACAAGATAATATTTCGCCATGAATATCATTGTCCTATTGCTTTTACAATGACCTACATACATGTTTGAACACAGCTTACTGAGCCATAGGTATAGGAGTTGCATGATGTACCATTAGAGTATGGTGGTACTTAAGCTCTGTGTTTTTGCCAGTTGCTTGTTTCTTTAATGTAATCGTCTTCTTCTGCTACAAAGAGAAGCTTCTTTGGTAATCGAAGAGGGCTTTCCTTATCTGTGGATATAGTGACTATTAAACCTATATATCTGTAAGAAATTATACAGATTAAAGAAAATGGAAGTAATAAGCTCGCCTCCTGGGTCCACGACTTCACCACAGTATATTTGATTAGACTTACAGGGCAAGTTCAACTCTAGTGAACAGGTCTTATGTCTAATTATACAGTGTTGCATACCCATAGTTAAGAAGTAACCTCAAGTGATTAAAGACCTCAGTGTGAAACTGAAATTGCTAAAAGAACATATAAGCAGAAGATTAAATGATATTTGTTTAGGAATGGACTTTCTGAACAAGAACCCAGTTAGCCAGGAATTGAGGTCAGCTGTTTACAAATGGAATCTCATAAAACTAAAATGGTTCTCTGCAGTAAAGGAAATAATAAATTGAAAGGAGACAAAATCGACAGAGTTGAAGAAAATCTTTGCCAGCTATATGTCAAATAGCAGATTACTTCTCACAAATGAAAATAACTCATAAACAAAGATTCTAGAAAAATTATCAAATTAACAAATTATCTATGGATCTGTCAAAGCGTTCTCAAAAATAAGAAATAGGAATAGGAAAAAATATTCTTAAATATTCAGCATCTCTAGCAATTAGTAAAATGAAAATTAATACTGCATGGAGACTTTGTCTGATGCCAGTCATAATGGCAAACAAGTAGAAAGTAACTGATTACTAATGTCAATGAGGAATTAGAGAAGGGAATCTTCTTTAACTGTTGGTGTACTAAAAATTGTTGCAGCCACTGTTGGATAGCTGTCTAATCTCTAAGCCTAGGTTATCAACTAATAAGGTAGTATTACCATAGCTAATGGTAGCATTGTGGCTATATTGACATTAAACTTTAAGGAGTATCTTTTATTGGGTATGGTAATTCTATCTGGCTCTTGACTCATAAAAAATTCTTTAAAGCAGATTATAGGAAAGGTTGTGTTAACACATTTTGTCCTCATTTGTTTGGAAAAGGGAATACTAAAAAAAAAGAAAGAATTTTGGCTTCTCTGTGACATGATGCATCATTCAACAAAAACAATTTAAGAAAGGGAAGGGTTATCTTGGATTATGGTTTCATAGGGACGAGACCCCATCATGCTGTGGTAAAAAGATGGCACGGAACAGCAAGAATAATTGGAGGAGCAGGAGGCTGAGTGATAAGGTCTTCAACATCAAGCATGCAACTGAGGGCAAACCGCAAGTGGAGTGAGAATTAATCTCTCAAAACCCCCTCTCATTGATACGCTTCTTCCAGCAAGGCTGCACGGCCCCGTAAAAATCTCCAAATAACAGCAACAACTAGGATACAACTGGTTAAATGCTGGGTCCTATGGGTGATTTTTCTAGAACTGCCACAGAAGTGGAACTGCAAACCGCATATTTTAAGACAAAAATAACACACTAACGTGGAAATGTACAACATGCTCAAGGAATATAAAACGAGAGTTCATGCAGGAAGACTGATGGCTTGATGGTTGTGATGGGAAACACTATGATTATTTAAAGAGTAACAATATATACTTTACTGTTAAGAAGCATAATTCAGAAGACTATGTTAGATAATTTCTTTGTTTAAATCTCCACTTGATATACACTAGGAACATAAGCTGTAAATGCAGCATTTAATAGTGTATGGGTCCAAATTTGCTACTGTAGAAAGTAATTGGGAAAATATTACATATTGTTGGATAAGACAAATTGGGTCATAATACTTAATGAATTTACTTTAAATGGTTGATCCCGTTTGACATTAATGAAAACCACTAAATTATTTGCTTGAGCATTAATAGCTCATTTTAAAAAAGATCATCTGTCATTGGCATTGCTTTCTCATGTTTTAAAAATGACAGTATCATAAGGTTTACAATCTATGAGAAAAATAATGTAGCAATTTTAAGACAACTCTTGAGATTCATTTGGGCTTCCCCATTAAGCATTTACATAAGAATTCACAATACTCTTATGGCAAATTTTCATCATAAAGTGTAACCTAAAGATTTTCCCCAGTTTCTAATCAAGGAATATATTATTGGTAACAGTTTTTATAAACAATGTATCTATTATTTGTATATGGTAGTTTACTTGGATATGTATTTAACAAAGCAATTATATTCTGTACAAATAGATTTCTTGAGAAAAAAGTGCATTCTTGATATTATACTACTTTTGATCACCTAGATCAGAACTCTTATTATATCTCAAAAGCACTAAAATCACGATTTCAGAATGCACGCTCATGCACTAAAGAACTTTGTTCCCCAAGTGACTTGTTAAAGGGATGTTAACACTGAGTATTACCAAAGATTTGAATATTCTGATTTCAATGAGGAATATTATAATAAGAATAGACTGGTATGAATATTAATAATTCAATTGACTACTAAAATAGGTTATAATTAATGTTAATTCTAAACCTGATGCAAAAATTTGAAATGCTAAATAAAATAGGAAATAGCCTGAGTTTTTTGGAAGATAATTCTGAAGTTCAAAGTGTTGTGTTTTGTTGTGTAAGAATTAATATATGCATTGAATGAATATATATTGGCTAAATT
This sequence comes from Microtus ochrogaster, assembly GCF_000317375.1. Taxonomy (NCBI): domain Eukaryota; kingdom Metazoa; phylum Chordata; class Mammalia; order Rodentia; family Cricetidae; genus Microtus; species Microtus ochrogaster. The sequence continues at coordinate 35,316,072 of NC_022021.1, read as the reverse complement.
ATTTTTAATGCCTATTTTACAAAGAGTTAGTAGTATTGCAAAAGGAAATTGAAGTTACGTACTGAAAGTAATATCTATTTCTGGTTGATGTCTCTGTACTTCTTTTGATTTGTAATCCACATACATAGTTGACTTGCATATATTATTTTAAGTTTTATGTCAACTTGACATAAACTAGTGTAATTTTGAAAGAGAAACCTCAGTAGAGAGATTGCCACCACTGAATTGACTTGTGAAAGCCTGTGTGTCATTTTTTTTTATATTAATGATTATGACTGAGGGCAAATCCTAGGGTAGGTACTACAAATGATGGGTTAATGATCCTGGATGCTAAAATAATAGTGAAATGGGAAAATCACAATGAGCAAGCCAGCAAACACGATTTCTCCATGCCTTCTGCTTAAACTCTTGCCTTCAGGTTCCTTCTTTGAGTTCCTGTTCCAACTTTTCTCAGTGATGGACGGTTACCTGAAAGTGTATGATGAAATGCATACTTTTCCCCCCAAATTCCTTTTGGCAATGGTGTTTTACCAGAGAATAGAAATTCTAATGTAAGTAATTAGTGCTGTGGAATAATCCTTATGTATAATATGTGAAAATATGTCACAGTGGTTGATTTAATAAATAAATTGACTGGGCAACAACTGAAAAATATAAAGTGAGGTGAGAAATCCAAATTGAGAAAACTGGGAGTCAAAAGAGTTGTCAGCCAGATGCAGAATGAGTTGGGCACACAAAATAGAGTAGAAGTAAAAGCCACAATTCTCAGGGCAGCACACAGATTAATAGATATGGTTAAATTTTAATAGCTAGTTAGTAAGAAGTCTGAGATATTGGCTGAGCATTTAAAATTTATATCAAGTCTCGGAGTCATTTATTTGGAAAGCGGCTGATGGTTATTTTGGAACAGGCAGTCAGGAAAAAAAACACAGCCTACAAATTATTATAAAAGAACCTATAATCATATACTTTGTATTAATGTGCATATATGAATTATTATCTTCTTGTAGTCTGAATTATTCTAATAGAGTCCAAACTTCACTGAAAATAGAATAAATATAGTAGTTGCATTAAAAGAACCAATTCTGTCTACTGAAGTACCCACAATCATATTCTCTAAGAACATATTTATATTCAATTCTTTGCCACATATGAATTAAATATATATTATGTGTCATAATTTTAGATTTTAGCATATAAACTGCGGTTACTCAAACAGACATGGCTATGGGATGCTTACATACTTGCTTCAGTGTAACTTGTTTATGACTGATGAAGTAGCTACGACAAATTATTTCTGGATGGGTCTCTGAGACTTATTTTGGAAAATGTATTGATGGAATTAAGTCATATCTCTCTAACACATCAGATACCACCCAAAATGTAAAGTTTCAATAGAAAAGATGATAACTATTTCCTGTTCTGAAGTCGGAACATTTGCCTCCAGTCCTGCCCTAATCATTCCTGGTCCCTAATGAACTCTTGCCCCAAAATCAGATTCTCCAAGTTCTTAGGTATTTAGAATGGGATAGAATTTTACCATTAAATACTAACTTTTATTTTTATATAACAGCTTGTAACACTATTTTTATCTGAAATTATTCAAATAAATTCTTATAATAAATATATGAATGAATATATGCATATATTTAGATATTTCTCATATGTCTGTTTTTTATGGTTGCCTTTTTATTAGTTGCAGAAAAATAGATGAATAGACCTAAGTCTTCTGTTACTTCCAAATAAACCTTCTTGGGGTAGTGAAAATACAGTCCAGGACAAGGATTCAACAAAAAGAAACCTATTATTCATCAATGGTTCAGCATTTTGTTCTTAGAAATTCAGTTTAAAAAGTATAAGCATATGAATACCCTCATATTCAGGTTAATTTTCATTATCATAAACCCATAACAAAACAGATTTAAGTATTTGAGAAAAATACATGGTGTAAAGATAAAGAGATCACTTACCTTTCCTCAAAATTGATGACATTTTAAAGTACTCTAGAGTAATAATTTATTAATTAATAACATTTTAAATATAAATTGAGAAATCAAAGGAAGGCCAATCAGCAAAAACTACCGCAGACAAAGCAAATATTTTTTTAAAATTCCAAATGATTATTACTTTATTTAAATGTATGAATTCAATTGAGTTTTAAGCATGATGCATATCACAAACTGACTAGGAGACAAACCTCAATATTGTTCAAAAAGCTAAATAAACTAATAAATGGAATAAGTATAAACAAAACTACGGTACCAAATGATATCTTTCAAAGCATTTGCTTACTCATCCTCTTTGCCATGTATATGTATACACTGTTATTACATATTTGCTAATGATTTTCCTCTGCTGAGCAACTAGCCATCTGGTGTTTAATAGTAGTTAATTGCTAGAAATTCATAGTTGACATTAATTTTGATTTGGTCATATATGCATTTTAGCAGTTGTGGAATTTTTAAAAGCAATTTCTTTCCATGGAAGTTATCCACTATTCTCTAATTAAAAGAAAAAACCAACTCAGTATCAAAGTTAAAAAAATATATTTTTTACATGATCAGTAGTAAGTGAAAAATCAGTGTATTCCTATGAAAATATAATCCATAATACTCTTATACTGTCAGTATTCAAATTTTAACTGTCATGAAACAGAGTAAGAAAGGACAATTATTTAAAATTTATGTATAATGAAAATTCAGATCAAAGAAAACAGTATAAATGTTTGGAGTTGGAAATTTTCTTTCAGTCACCAACCAGCTCCCATAGAAAGATATAGAGACTTATTATTAGTTATGAATGCTTTGCCTTATTCTAGGCTTATTCACCTACTTCTTTTAACTTAACTTGCCTGTTTATATTCATCTTTGTTTTGTTTTGGGTCTTTTTTTTTCATTTCTTTCATTCTATATGTCCTACTTTCTTGTTTCCTCCATGTCTGTCTCTCTGGCCTCTGTCATTTCTCTGTTGTTTCCTTTTCTTTTTTTCTTCTCTTTTCTCCTGAGCCTAAATTCCTCCTCCTACTTTCTTCCTCTGTCTAGAAGTCCCACCTATAAGTCTTTCCTTGATATTGGCCATTCAGGTTTTTTTTTAGCCCAGTCAGGTACCTTTGGCAGGCAAGGTAAAACAGCAATACATCTTTACCTAATCAACAAATGCATCACATCTTGAAATATTTAAACATATATCCCACAAGTAACTCAGTCATCTGTGCTTATAACCAGAGAATTAATACTTTCTACATGATTTGGAAGATTGTCAACTTTTCAATAATTGTATTTTTGGTTTTGCACTTCAAAAATTTATGGCTTAATTTTTTCTAAAATCTATATCATAGCAGTGACCTTGACATTCTACTCTCTGGGAGGCCTTCACTTTTCTGATGGGAGATGTAGCAAGAAGGGATTCTGGAGAAGGGGATGGTGTTGATGAGACCTGGGAGGAGTGGAGGAAAGAAAAAATGATTGAGATGTAGTGTAGGAGAGAAGATTCTATTGTCAATAAAAAGGAAATCATGAAATGTCCTAATTCTTCATCAAAGTTTGTGAAAATTAGCAGATTATCAATGCTGTTAATTCAGATCCAGCATTCTTTTTTGTTTTATCACAACCACTTGCTAGTCTCCTGTTTGTACTTTTTACTGAAGTGTAGAGTAAATTCAACTTTCAACCTTTCAGAATGGCATCCTGTACTTTTCTTTAAAAGATGGCGATTTCTTTATTAGAACTGGATGGAGGTGGGTGGTCCTTGGACTTCCCACAGGGCAGGGAACCCTGATTGCTCTTTGGGCTGATGAGGGAGGAGGACTTGATTGGGGGAGGGAAATGGGAGGCGCTGGCAGGGAAGAGACAGAAATCTTTAATAAATAAAAAAAATTAAAAAAAAGATGGTGATTTATGCACCTGAAATCCATTTTACTATTTCTCTACAGGAAAACTTTAGAGGCTCTTGCATAATGTTTCTATGTAGTACATGACGACCAGCTGCTCTGTTTATATGTCACCATTCTTGCTTTGCCTTCTCAGTATGCTGACATTAAATTTGCTTTCCACTTTAGCTTCTTGGAGGCTGGATTACTCTGCTCATCCCATAAGAGAAAATTCTGAAACCAAAGTGTAGGTTTTCACTGAAAAGGTGAATCAAAACAAATAAAATCTGTGCTGACTAACAGGAGTTCTACTCTGAAAAATTACTTTAAGACATTTGGCTGAAATGGAATTTGTATTTGTAAGTTTTCAAGTGGAATTGAAAAGTGCACTACATATTGGTCTTCTTTTCCTAGCATCTTCATTTTGTGCTTACAATACAAGTGAAAGTCACGTCCTTGCTCTGTTTTTTACATGAAAGTATAATATGTGATGTTTTTAATGTCTAACAGAATAAAACCCTTTCTGTCAATCTTTCTGCCTACCTGTATTCCTATTGCTATGATTTCTATTCTAAAGTATGAAAGTGAGTAATATTATGTGACTGACAAAGGAGAGCAATGCGAAAGTCTATTTGTATATAGGAAACAATAGCAAAGCCTAAGTGACTATTTTAAAAATCTTTTAGAATCTTAAACCTTGAAGGCATGAAACCCTGATTACTTATGAAAGACTAATAATTAGGAATCACTCAGCCAGCAATATTAGAATTTAGTGGCAAGAGAGTACCCAGTTTGCCTCCACATTTATTTGATTATGTGAGTTAATCAGTCCTCATTTATTAAGTTTATACAATCATGGACCCTAATAGAAGCACATTAGATTTTACCTTAAATACATTCTGTAAGCTACCATGGTTCTCCATTCTTCTTAGGAGTATAAAGTTTTTAGCATGATACGCAAACCACTCAATTTATAAGTTGGTAAAATATAATTGCACCAAATCAATGTGAATTCATAATGAAACCAAACTAAACATTATTATTATAGGATTTGGATATACATGGTTATATATTAAGTTTAAATAAACAAATATGTGTACTTCATAATCAAGTATTCATTTAAAATACACATATCAAAACAAAATATCAATACTTAAAATGTCATGTCCTGTGAAGCAAATATGTGATACTCAATATTGAATAACGATATAAAAATTTATATTTAGAAAGAATTTTGTGATCTAGAATTTCAAGCCAATATAATCTTTGTAGATAAGAAAAAACTGTCAGTGTCTATTTCCAAATATCAACCATTCCCTAGTACCTACAATTCCTCTCAAGGAATTTAAGTAGATTGAAAAAAATGCATGAATACTTCTTACTTTAATTTATAACATTTAATCTGCCAGGAAGCATTTTAGTATTGATCAACAAAAAATCATCATGAATAGATGTATTTTCATCTAATATAATTTATTTTGTTACTTTGGAAGTTTCAATATTAAAATCTTATTTTCTATTAAAATATGCACATTAATAAGACTGCTTATATAAGGAATAAAACATGAATTTAACTTCAAAGTTGTTACTTAGCAAATAATTATTTAAATTATTAAAGACCGAATGTTAGTGATACGTAACCTCCCCAGAGTGTCTCAAAATTGTACAGCTACTTGCCATTTCTTGGCTGTCACCAGAACTCAGTTTGATAAAAATCTTATCCTGAAGATGCCCACATTTTAGTTACCTGATAAGGAGAAATGAAGCAGGAACTGAGCTGGAACTTTCTTTTAGTTTTCATAGTTCCAGAAGGTATAACACAGGTTGGAGGAGAAAAGCCATTAATGGTCTTCCCTCACTGTGAACCCTATGCACTACAAGATGAGTCCTCTAGACTTATGTGCCTTATGAAATTGTTTCACTAATGTCACGAGTGCAACAAACTGCCTTCTGATCTGATAGGGTCGAAGGGTCATTTAATTTAATGGAATTTATACCTGGGTACTGTAAACCTGATATAAAATGGTGGGGAGACCCAAAGGCTAAGGAAGTGAAGCAAATAAAGTGTGCAGCTATATTGACACAACCTCCATCCAACTTGTAAATATTTATTCTATAGAAATGTCCTCCTCTGTCTTAATCAAAGAAGGTTTTCTTTTCGATTTGTAATTGTAGATACTTATTTTTATATAGCAGCCTGTACACATAATGAAGACTGAATAACAAATATGTGCTCAGCCCTAAAGAGGACATGAACATCTTTTTCTCTAAGTTCAGGTACTTTTCAGAAGAATGGGGAGAAACTACACAGGAGACAGAGACATAGGTATTACTATTATCTGGACAAAGCAATGTGATTGCAGTCAGTAACTCACAACATCTGAAGATAATTTCATTGAGTCTGTCCAATAATGGATTCACCCACAACCAGACACTGATTGGTAGGGGCCTCAGGGGGCCCTGAAATTCAATGCTGAACTATATGTTACTGAATGATAAGTTTAGGAAGAGGAAGGAATAATGCCTTTAGTTGTGTTTCCACTGATGACCCCACTAGGTTTCAATAAACAATCCCTCTCCAATAATCACATGAAAGGCATCAAATAAACTAAGTTTGTAACAAACCAAGGATTATAAATTTGGTAAATATTTTGATGGAGAAGAAGGGGGCATAATGAGACTAGAAAGGAGATTAGTGAGTTTAGGTAGAGACTTTTTTTCAGAAATATTTTATGTTTATGTTAATATATATGTTAAATTAACAAAGAACAAACTAATTAATAGTTAAAAAATAAAAGTAGAAAAGATGATATCCATACACAAAACAGGGCATAAAATATTTCTACTACCTACTGCTGCTTAGGGAATTCCATGTTACCACAACTGCTCTAGAGGAAGCTGCACACCCAGAGTGAGGAAAAATTTTGATTTCTAGTAGACAGAGGTATGCAGAAAATTCCATGTCTTATAGTAGCTGCATAGGAAATTTTGGACCCAGATGGTTTCACTAGAATCACAGACACTTGGAAATGTTTCACATCACTTAGCAGCTCAGAATGTACCTTTGGACTCTGGGGGAGGAATCGCTCTTAATGAGTCAGGTCTGATAGAGTATGGAGAGTTCTATGTCTTGCAGAGGCATCAGAGGAAGCTTCAGATAAAGAGGGGGGGCAAAATTTAAATCCTGGCTTGGTCCACAAGTGTGTGGATGCTATCCGTCTCCTACTAACTGCAGTGTTAGCTGTGGACCCAGAATGGGTAATGGAACCTAACTTTTAATTAGGCCTACATCTCTCTAGAGAGTTCCATAACTCAGACAGCTTAAGACATAGGCAAGGGTCCTTAGTTTACATAGGGAATTAACTGACCACAGAGGAATATTAAAGATACATTATCTAGACCTAAATACTAATTCCAAAGAGGGAAATGACACTTTAGCCCTAGGGTTTAGTTCTCCAGAGCACACTGCAGGTATCAATAGAAAAAGAAAAACAAACCCATGATGTGGGATTCCCCTCTGAATGCTGTGCATACCATTGGTGAATAAAGAAACTACCTTGGCCTGTTGATAGGGCAGAACTTAGGTAGATGGGAAAAACTTAACTGAATGCTGGGTGAAAGGAGGCAGAAAGAATGAGAAGCCATGGAGTCACTGCTGGAGACAGTTGTGCTGAAACTTTGCTGGTAGGCCATGACCTCGTAGTGTTGCAAAGATTAATGGAGATGGATTAAATTAAGATGTAAGAGTTAGTAAATAAGAAGCTAGAGCTAATGGGCCAAGCAGTAGTTTAAATAGTATAGTTTCTGTGTGATTATTTCAGGGCTGAGCAGCAGGAAACTAACAAGTGGCCTCCTCCTACAAACCTACTTAGAATTAAAATAGAAAAAAGAAAAAGAAAAAAGTACAACTTCAAGCAACTAAATCTATATGTGAATGTCTCAGCACAAAACAGACACAAGAAGAAAAATGAAGATAATATATATCATTCATAAGTATTAATCCTATAACTATGGCATCTAATAAAAGGATTTGGAAGAACTTCCTGACAAAGTATTCAAAAGAATGATACAATATATTTTCTATGAATTAGAAAAGATATGAATATATTCAAAGGTAACAAAATAGATTAAGAAGTTTAATCCATGATTTGAAAATGAGAGAGAACTGAAGATGAAAACTTAAACTGATACTTAAAGAAAAGATACTTTAAGATAGTCATTCAGCTATCATCAGAGAAACTTTCTCCTGTAACAGAAAGGAACAATAGAAGAGCCCACAGCCAGACAAAATACAGAGTAAAGAAGACTTTACTAGGGAGTCTACTGCTGAGATGAAACAACATGACCAATAAGCAAGCCAGGGAGGAAAGGTTTATTTGGTTTACACATTTTTATTTCTGAGTCAGGGTTCCTTTGTGTAACAGCCCTCTCTTTCCTGGAACTAGCTCTTGTTGACCAGGCTCTCTTGAACTCAAAGAGATATGCCTGCCTCTGCCTCTGCCTAAGTTCTGGGACTAATGGCATTTGATGCCACTGCCTAGCTGGCTTATACTTTTATATCACTGCTCATCATTGAAGAAAGTCAGATAAAGGACTTTAAACAGGAAAAGAATCTGGAAGTGGGTGCTAATGCAGAGGCCATGGAGAGACTTAGATGGTATGACTCTACCAATAATGAGCTGGGCTCTCCTGGACCAATTATGAATTAAGAAAACATCCTAGCTCTTGCCTGGAGCCTGATCTTACTCAGGCATTTTCTTACTTGAGGATTCCTTTTCTCAGATGATTTTAGCTTGTGTCAAGTTGGCATAAATCTATGTACCACAGGGCACTTAGTCCTAAATGGAATGTCACCACCAAATTCATCCCATAAAGTGTTCGGAGAACCCCGAAGAAGTGGAGCAGGAAAGAGTGTAAGATCCAGAGTAGATGGAGGACACCAGTATTACAAAGCCATCAAAATCACTGTGAACAATATTTATATTAATTCACAGAGACTGAAGCTGCATGCATAGGAAAGGAAGTGCTATTTCACAGATCCAGGAATGGCAAACACGGTGCCAGCAGGTTTTGCCATACTCCCTTCCCTCTTCCTTGCTAAACCCTTAGATTACATTGCTAATGCTAGCCCCAGTAGTCTATTTCCTTATTTGATCACTAAGTTATTGCTGAGACTCACCACCAAGGTCCAGTAATCAAATTTCATTATTTGGCTACAATGGCTAGCATGTCCAATCAGAAATTACCAACTCATTCTAACATATTGTCCCTAACCATTCCCCATTAAAAATCACTTTTGAGAGACACCTGATGATTAGTTTGTCAGCTCCAGTCAGCAGGGCAACCCCTAAACCCCATTTGGCCCTCTTGTGTAACAAATCTTTGCAGTGAGAAACGTGTTGGAATGTGTTCTGTGCAGATACTCAGGCCCCTCAAAGGACCTGAATGGATCTCCATCAGATCCTCTATGAATACATTATGGCTACCAGTTTACTGTATCTATGCGATTCTGAGCATGTAGGGGGTCTTTGATACTTGTGACTTCTCTTGGGCCCTTTTCCTTCTGAAGGTTTGTCTTCTTTGTGACAGTTTTTGTTTTACCTTAATATATTTTATTTTATTATTTTTAAAAAATAAATGAAGAAAGGTGGAGAGGAAGGACAGGAAATCATGTCACTATGGTAAAGGTTACCAACTGAACCATTATTTATACCTGCTGGGAGAGAGAAAATAAATGTTCTCTGATAGAATGAAGCATCACTCACTCCAGCATATGCCTCATGTTTAGCTGTAACAGGCCAATATATAATTGACTCCACCATTTTTTTCTTTGTCTGTATCTGTGTGTGTGTGTGTGTGTGTGTGTGTGTGTGTGTGTGTACGTACGTGAGCATGCACTATTGGTTACAGTTTGTTGTTTCTTCTGTGTGTGCTTCGTTTTTTGTGGGGTTTCTTTATTTCATTATTTCATTTTCTTGGTTGGGAAAGAACTTAAAGTTGGGTGGGAAGGAAAGAGGATTTTTAAACATGGGGGAGGGGAAACACATCAGAATATGTTTAAATTTAAAAGTTGTTTTTAAATAATAATTCTATACAAGAAGAAAAAGTTAACCTGAAACTATACTAGAAACCAAAGCCTTAATAATCAATCTCTGTGTAAAGTTTCAGTACTCGAATGGGCCACAAAGGAAACAGAACTAGGAATAGAATGCAAGGGAGTGATTCTGGGTCGCTCAGTCATGGGCACAAATAATTTTAAGAGGTAATACAAGCAAAATACGAGAGTTCTGAGACACTATATAAAACCTAAATTTTCAATTATGTTAATCAAGTGATAAATGGATAGTGAAATGTGGCACATATATGCAACTAAATTTTATTCAGTTCTAAAGAAAAATGGTAGTATGAAAGTTCCCTGTAAATGGATGGAGCTGGAAAGCATTGCCTTGCATGAGGTGACCCAGACTGAAAGGACGAACATTGGATCTTTTCCCTCCATCAGGTGCATCTTAGCATTGACTCTTTAGATTGCTGAGTTTCGTTTGGAGTATCTGTAGCATCCAGGAAACTAAGTAGGGATGAGTTTTTGGAAAAGAAAAACTATAAAGGAAGGACACAGGTGATACAGGAAACTAACAGAGAGGAATGTTAGGAGGAGGAGAGGTATGTAGGGTACGGCAGAGGAAGGGTTTAGGCAAAACATAACTAACACCAAGTGTGTCTGAAAAAAGTGTGTGTGTGTGTGTGTGTGTGTGTGTGTGTGTACATTTTCTTTTAGTTACCTTACACTGGGGATTATGTTTATCCTTGATGCCTTAGACTGCTGAGAGGTGTTGGCCACTTCCTGTGACCTTTCTGAATTTCAGCAATGACCACTGTAGCAAGATATGCCCACAAGCATATTTATATAGCATGAAATCTATGGAAGTATGCATCTTCTTTCTGCTAGGATCTCATACCTGCTTCACAAGAGGAGACAGTTGCCTGGTACTTATCTGACCAAGAACAAACTATCAAGAAGATCCCTGTCTTTAGAGGTGAAACTTCCTTTCTTTCTAAGTGGTATAATATCTATATGAGTCCAGATTAATCAAGCTTCTCTAGAGTGTATATACACTCTCTCTCTCTCTCTCTCTCTCTCT